>NC_069133.1:40338081-40638990 GCF_026914265.1 Mya arenaria | reverse complement strand
ATTACTGTGAGAGGAGGAAATGAGATGTGAAAAGACTGAGAGATGAGGGAAAGTGAGGTAGGAATACGGAGCGGAAAAAGATAGGCTGGAAGGAGGTGTGATCTTAAAGAATGAGGACAATGAGTGGCAGGAAGAAATATATAATTGTTTGAATACTGAGTTGAACGGAACAGCGGAAGGAAAACTGGTAGGAGAGAAATATAGGTAGAAAGATAGAAATAGGAAGGAAGAAGACGAAGAGGTAGGAGGCAGAGGAGAGGGATGAGGAAGAGAAGAGGGGAGTGAAAATCGAGAGGATAAAAGAGGGAGAATGGGAAATAAGAGAGTTATGAGAGAGGAAAGACAAGGAAAAGAGAGGGAAGAACGAAGAAGAGATAGTATCGGAGAGGGAAAGTGGTATAACGAGAGCGGGAAAGAGTATGAGAGAGGGATGAGAGGCGGAAAAGGGGAGGAGCGATGGTCTTTAATAAGATTAAACGACTGCCGGTAGTTATGGAAAAAAAGACACAGTTTTGTTCTCGTAACTTGCACGAGCACAAACGCTTTCGCAATTGCGGATTTGAGAGCCAAGGAGACCCCCCCCCCCCCGATATTGTATTTTTCAAAACCACACAAACGACCGGTGGCTTTGAGAGTCGAACTCCAGAGAACAAAGTCCTTAAACGCGGAAAGATCGTATATTACTCGACCAATGATTGGAGTTAATTGAACTTCTCTTGTCTTATGTTAGAAAATCTTATTTTTATTTGAGCAACGTTTTGTCAATTCAATATGGTATGATACTTTTAAAGCTTTGCACGATGCCGACACCAAAACCTATTTAATTCAACATTGATGATGATGATGATGATGGTGGTGGTGGTGTTGGTATTATTGATGTTAATGATGTTGTTGGTGTTGGCGGTGGTGGTGGTGATGAAGATGATGATGATGATTATTATTATGATGATGGTGGTGGTGGTGATGCAAGTTGTGATGATGGTAGTGCAGATTACAGTTCTAGTTGTGAAATATTTCTTTGGCATTTAGCGGTGTTTCGTGCAATATCAGACTTTTTTACCATACCAATCAAAATGGATTCTTGTATGTCTGTTCAGAGAGAAGTTGAAAAGGTTTTGACGAAGTTCTCCAAATTGAAAGACCACTCTGTTGATACGATAGATGATTTTATTTCTTCAATTGAAAGTCTTCGTAAAGAACTTGCGGAAGGTACTCTTAATATTCAATACACTGAGAAATCTGTCAGTCTTTCTTCTGCGAAATTGCGTTTGTCTTTGTTTACACTATTTACTTTGTTTACTCGTGGAGTTGTTAAACCATAATTAAGTATCCCAAACGCAATTGTAAACGATGTCTGCTTGGGTCTAACCGTCTTATGCCATTTAAGTTAGTTAAGCATAGCTACCTTTTTAGGCTTGGTCCATTTCAGCCTACTGACTACATAATACAGTATAAATACTGAATTGTTGTTTTTTAAGATAGGGGTTTTGTTGTAGCCTTAGTGTTGTTAGCTTTGTCATCATTGTGCTAAAACTTCAGTCAATGATTTTCCTTAAAAGTGTACATTTTAGTGATGTTCCGAAGATTGATTATAATGAAAAATGAATGGTTGGGTCTGAAATTGATTTTACTTGTTCATCATCATCAATTCAAGCGGCAAATTGTTTTACTTGAGTGGAACCAATTATTGATAGTCAATTCGATACCAATTCCCAACACTAGTACCTTTCAAACTAGCATTTCTTTTTAGCTAAAAAGAAGTGTATTGAGTATATGTGTTGTATGTAAATTCATTGTATGAAGTAGCTAAACAACTTCAGCGAACACATTGTATATTACCGTTTTGGATGTGTTCACTGAAGAGAACGCCGTATCCAAGCATTTTTATGTCACGCTGTTATTTCACTTGTATGCATTGAACATACAAAATAACTGTATCCTCAGGTAAATGAAGTAAAATGTAGTTCACAAACACATTTTCAACACCAAACACTATGTATGAAGTACATGTATTCTCTTCATCCTAGAGGGATATGACAATTTATGTCTCTGACCTACTGACTTTATAGAAATTGGGGTCGTCTACTGTTTTATAGTGTACAGGTTAAGTTTAACTGAATATTTATGGTCCTAAGTGTGCAATTTAAATCACAATTATGTTTTTCTTCACTTTTTTGCAGGTAATTATCAATGCATTTTGACTTAAAACACCTGAATTCAATCTTTACATGTTTCTGACAAAGTGGTGCACAGGGTTTGCCAATGTCACAAAAAAATCACTCATAACCCCCCAAAAGAAATTACGTTGATTGACATTCAAGTTATGATTTAAAGGTCCCGCAGATGGACCTGTGCAGATGACCCAGTCTTCCGTGCTGAACCAGGCATTACACCGTGTGCAGGAAGCCACGGGAAGGATGGGACAGGAACACAAGGATCTCCACAGTACTGTCTCGAAAGTCGGCAAAACCATTGATAGAGTAAGTAATTATAAGGACAAAAGGGTGGGTTTTACAATTGATCTTTTGGGATTGAATTTTAGCCACATTCCCAACGCTAAAACATATATTTTTCACCGAACATGAACATGAATTTCCAAGTGTTTTTTTTTTTTTTATAGATCTTTGTTATTTTTCTTAAATAAATAAAGGAACCCAAACTGATTTGGTGTGGAAGAGATGGTGAATTCTTAATGTGATGAAATTTATTGCATCCATTCATATCTACAGTCTATTTGTAAGCTGAATTGCTCAGGACGGTTAATTGGACTAAATTATTTTATAATTTTTTTTTTTTTTTTGATGACCTTGTTAATTATAAAGCATTTTTTTTTTTTTTATCTCAGTAAGCATAAAAAATAAATTCAGAAGTTCAAAAGTACAGAAAGTCAGCAAGACCAGAAAACAAATCAAGGCTCTTTTACCTGATATGGTAGGGCTCGAAAAAAGGCAACACAAACTTTCCCATAAATAGGCAATTTTTCTTTCCATATATAATGAAAATGAGATATATTTTTAAAATGGTGGTTGAATATATCATTTGAAAGAAGAATATCAAATAACACAATAATAAAAGCAATGAATATAAAAGAAAACCTTTTTTCCTCTTAGTCAATTTGGGGTTTGTCTGAGTTTTATTTCCTAAATTCATGACCCAAGTCTCAAGAATTTCCCCAAATTAAATTTATTTGCTCAGATATCTTTCAAACATATGACAATGATTTTTTATAGTTTTAAAAATAAAAAAGCCTTCAATATTTATTTTCAGAACTTTGTAGCCGAATTCAGTGCTGTTTTTACGGAGAGTGCTTTCGAGAAGGAAGACTGTCGAGAGCTATTGAATGAGATTGTCTGTGAACATTTCCTCCGTCAGGGCAAACTGGACATTGCAGAAACTCTTAATGAGGTAACATAGATGTTTGATGGGCCTTACTCTGAACCAACAAAATTATAAGTGGTTTAAGGCATCCTCTGTACAATTATGTGAAATGTTTATGTCTAGTGATTCCCCATTTTATTAATAACCAGGTTTTCACATATTAATAACCAGGTTTTCACATATTAATAACCAGGTTTTCACATAGTGAAACCTGGTTATTAGAATGACAAACGTTGTTGTTGGGGCGAGCCGCTGGGCGGCGTCAAACTCACCTATGAAACTGAATAACTTTAGTTAGGGTTGACATATCTTGACCCAACTTGGTATATAGGAAGAGTGTATAGAGACCTTTCATGGGATTGTGTTTGGGGTTCCTAGGGTCAAGGTCAAGGTCACTGTTACTAAAAATAGAAAAACAGTTGAAAGTTTCAAAACACTAAAATTCCTTATGGACGCGTAAGTTGTTTAAAGTATAACGACGTATTGACTTTGAATATGGGGTGTTTTCCGTGTTTTAATTTTGTTTTTTTACTCATTTTGTCACTTTCTTTGAACTTACATGTACCTTCATGCTTGTTTGTCGGTAAAATGTGTGAAAAATATCAATTCATCAATTAAAATCATTCCTAAGATCAAACAAATCCATATGAAAACAATGAATTTGTATACAAGAACCCTCCCCGACTCGTTAAGCACAACAATAGGCCAATAGATCAATTATCGGGTGATTGACGATGACCTCGACGACACACGTACCAATTAACGAATTAGTGTCAACATTGACTGTGTTTTATGACCAGTGTCCCGGACAGGCAAAATAGCTGACTTACATTGGTAAAATTAAGATAATCGATTCCGAGATTTTTTTTCATATGACTTTCCGGTACCTTGACAGAGATTCGATTTCGGGGACAATCCCAGACGTCCGGGACGTTATCACATGTATGGTTGAAACTGAATAACTTTAGTCAGGGTTCACATATCTTGACCAAACTTGATATAAAGGAAGTGTATGGGGACCTTTCATGGGAGTGCATTTGGGGTTCCTAGGGTCAAGATGACTGTTACTAAAAATAGAAAAACAGACACAGGCTGAAGTTCTTCTGTCAATCATTGAAAACCTGGTTTTGTCGCATTGCGGTGATTCTTGTTATTTTTGTATCATTTGAAAGGGTTTGGTTTAAACTTATAGTAGCTTATAGTTTAAACTTTTATATTTTACAACAATTTTGAAACAAGTTATTGCAACATTATATTAATCACTCTCGTTTGGTCGATTTTACGAGAGGGTGTGGTCTTGTGTTGTGGGGGAAACCAAAGTATCCGTAGGAAACCCATTTGTCCGGCTTGGTGACCACAAACCAAACTCACATTGGCCCATGCCGGATATCGAAACCAAGGTCGCCTATGTGGGAAGTGAGTGGGCTAACCACTGCGCTAACTGGATGACCAAAAAGGATCTGATGTGAAGAAGAAATTATATTATACCAATAAGGCAAAATTTTGTGTCATGATTTCTTATTCCTTTCATTTATCCAATCTTCAAGGAACTCAGTCAGAATATTTCTCCGCATGAAATTTAGGACTAGTGTGAATATGGGTCATCATGGGTCAAAAACTAGGTTGGACCAGTGTCATTGTGGGTCTGCAGAATTTACTGTTCCCTCTGTGAACATATACCTTGCTGCAAAATTGAGAAATATGGCTGAAATGCGGTTTCAGCATGAAGTCATGGTTGTGTTTTATTTCAAATGAGAATGGGCTTGAAATGTTCTATTTAGCAATCTTTCAGGGTAAAAAAAACAGGCTTGTAAAAAAAATGATAATTTTTTCCATTAACTTCTGCTACACATCAGTGTTTTTTTCACTTTTTTGTGAATGAAGCTTAGGCATTTTATATTTTAGGATTGTGAAATTGAGTCCTAATTTACGTGAAAAAAGAATTATTTTTAAGATTGTAAATTGGGCCGAAATTGGCACCATTTTAGGTTGACCCCCCCCCCCCCCCCCCCCCCCACTGCACATTAAACCCTTTCTAATGATTCCAAACTAACATGGGTTACCAGGCATACAAAATTCACATTTTTGTATATTGGGTATGCTAGGGATAAAAAAATACGATTTTTTTGTTGTGAGGTAAAACATATTAAGTTAAACAGATTTTTCACTGCTTCAGACATTAACAATGGTTCAATGAACTTATATATACCATTTAAGCGTGGGTGGCTAAAATGATATTGACTCTTACAGGTTTGGTAGCTAGGAGATGTAACATTTCATTTTTGTTGCTAACTGGTTTTATTTGGAGTCCCGTATTTGACTATTTTCTATGAATCTCTACAGGAGGCAGGCTTAAACCTGGACCCCACACAGATGGAACCATTTCTGGAGATTCACAGAATCCTCGAGGCTTTGAAGCGCAAAAACCTGCAACCTGCTCTCAGGTTTGAAGACATGAACTTGCTCACATTTTTAGAGAATATTGCATAAAATTCAAAAGTCAATTCAGTTAAAAAAACAATTCAAAAACATTGAAATTCATTTAATTGTCAACAGCTTGCAGTCTTCGAAATTACATTTTTTAGAATCTGAGGTTCTAAAAATCAGGATTATTGCTGAAATCAGGATTGAGAGCTTCTATCTTTGGGCTATTGTACAGTTGTAAAGATTGGACATTTTCACCAAAAACAGTTGAAAGTACAATGTACCTCGAAACGAATATAAATTACTTTGGAGACAATTTAAATGTCTATAAAGCTGTTTTACTCTGCTTTTGGCATGAATTCCATACTCAGAGATCCCTGGCTATTTTTTTCAGGATTGACAATTATCAGGTGTTAGAACCCTCAAATTTCTATAAGCAGAGAAGATGTTTTCAAGCCATGAACCTTTGGGTGATACAATTGGTTCATTATTTTCGGGAGTGGGGAGAGGGGGGTTCTCCGACTGTCATGCTTGTCAATTCAAGGATAGGGGTTGGGGGTTGGGCTTTAAAAGTATAAAGTATTTTAAGGGTTAGAGATGTAGAAAAATGGGGAAAAACCATGTAGTGACATATTCTTTAATATGAATGTCAGTAATATTTTATCCCTCTCTACAGCTGGGTAGCAGCAAATCGTGATCGATTGTTGGAAATGAACAGCTCTCTGGAGTTCAAATTGCAACAGTTACAGTTTCTGGAGATGGTGTCTTCGAACGCTCATGACCCCGCTTTTATAATCCAACAAGCTCGACAGTTTGCACGCTTTGCTCACAAACACACAAGGGGTAGGTTTGTTTGATAAGTTTTCGTACTATTACTCTACTGTCATTGTCAATCTTCATCAACTGAAGATTCTTGAGATGGTGTCCTGGAATGATGATATATAATGCAATAGGTGAGGCGCACCTCTATGTACATTACAATTAGTAGAAGGTGACCTAGAGCCTTAAAACATTTTAATAGAGGAATGTTGTTGTTATGATGAATTTGTGCACATGAGTTTCATTTGTAGCTGCACATAGTAAGGTGAGAGTTATGGCCCTTCATTTACCGAAAATTGACATTGTCAAACTTGTGACATTCAAAACTCAAAAACTATATGACCTAGAGTCTTGATACCTGAGGGTAATGTTGTTGGGGTGAATAGGTTGTGCACCTGGGGTTTTGTTAGCAGCTGCAGTGTTGGAGAGAGTAATTGCCTGTCAAATTTCAAAATTTGGCAGTTTTGAATTATGGTCCTTGCATTTGATGGTAAGGACAGTTCTATTATCATGTTTTATTAAAGTGGATGGAGTTCCATGTTTGCAGCTTTGAAAAACTCCATAATGAATCCCATTTTTATGCCCCCGAAGGTGGGCATATTAAAATCGCAACCTCCATCTGTCCGGCTCAATAACTCGTGTCCGGGCTGTAACTTTCCTTTGTATGGACAGATTTTAAAATAACTTGCAACATGTGTTCCACATACCAAGATGACGTGTCGCGTGCAAGACCCGTGTTCATACCTCTAAGGTCAAGGTCACACTTAGTGTTTATTCACAGTGGAGCATAGGTTGTTGTGTCCAGGCTGTAACTTTCCCTTGTATGGACAGATTTTAAAATAACTTGCCACATGTATTCCACATACCAAGACGACGTGTCGCGTGCAAGACCCGTGTCCTTACCTTTAAGGTCAAGGTCACACTTAGGTGTTTATTCACAATGCTGCATATAAGCACATAGAGTATAGGTTGCTTGTCCGGGCTGTAACTTTTTCTTGTATGGACCGATTTTAAAATAACTTGCCACATGTGTTCAACATACATAGACGAGGTGGCGCGTGCAAGACCCATGTCCCTACCACTAAGGTGAAAGATACACTTAGTGTTTATTCACAATGAAACTCTGAATATAAGGTCATAAGAGTGTAGGTTGTCAAATATGGGTGGTATTTTTATGTTCAGAGGCAATTTAAGATGACTTGCCATATGTATTTGACATGTAAAGGCTAGATCAACTTCCATGTACTGACCTTGTTCATAGGTCAATGTCCCATTCGGAGGCATTCGTCACATACTGTGACAGCTCTTGTTTTGTTTTGAAAAAGACATAGGCATTGCAAATATTGACCTCTAAGCTACAAAACCATTGAAAGTTTTATCTTATATTTCAGAGTTGCAAGTGTTGATGGGCAGCCTTCTGTACATGCCCCAGGGCCTACAGAACTCTCCGTACGCTTTTCTTCTCGACCCGATCTACTGGGATGAAATTTGTGACGTTTTCACAAGAGACGCCTGCGCTCTTATGGGAATGTCCGTGGAAAGTCCACTTAGTGTTAGGTAATAATGTTTTGTCTTGACCTAATTTTCTGGGTTTGTTTCTTTTTGAATTTGCTAATTTTCACATTACCAACTAGCGTGTGCTTCAAAGATAATTTCTTGCACACTGGTATTGAGTTTTGGACGGGGCTGCATCGGTGGTACATGTTAGACGATCACATAATACATATATACCTGCTTCTTGCAGTATTCTTGCCAGATTCAAGGCTCCTCCTCTTCTTAACATCAGGCGAACAATGCTGCATAGACTGGTTGCCAGAGTCGGACAAAACAAAGATTAACTGCCCTTATTTTTAACGTTTTTGTATGTTTATCCTGTGCAGTATAATTTGGCTTTGCCATATGTAAGACCTAACCAAAAGGTTTTAACATACCGGTAATAAGGCACGCTATGTAAGAAAGAGAAGTTGCCAGAACATGGAATAACTTCATGGTGTAAAATTTATGCCTGTATGTTAAAGTTTCCTATATGTTTTTTTCTTTGCAGTATTCGTGCTGGATGCAAGGCCCTTCCCCCGCTTTTGAATATCCGGCAAGTGATGCAGCAGAGACAGGTTGCCGGAGTTTGGACAAACAAGGATGAATTACCTGTAGGTGTAATAATTTTGATAAACATATCTTGTTTCTGATTTCTTTGGCCCATAATTATAGGGTATAAAGGTTGGGATTTTCCACATGTAAGATTGTTGCCGTTTTGTCTTGGTTCATTTATGCGTCTTTTAAATAACATATGCAGATGTTATTTAAACAAAAAAACTGCACAAATTAGTCATTTCAGATTTTTATAAAAAATTTTTAATCAGATTGAGAATTTGTTCTTTGTACAAAAAAATACAATTGAACATTATTTATTTTCTATGCAGGCATTTTGAATGTTAAACTCTGATGCATAAGTCCTTTTTTTATTATAAGACTATTAAAAAGAAAATACATTGAAAGTAAACTGCAAGTACACTGTGTTATTTACATGATTTTGAATGATAAAAGACAGAAAAACACAATATTTACAGTTTATTTGGAGCATGCTTACTTGTGCGGTTTTGCATTTTATTGCATTGATGTACTTGTCATGCAGTAAAGATATGTAAAAAATGAATAATTTTATCCAATAGTGTACTTTTAAGCATGTCATTTAAACAGTTCAGTCAACTCATCAAACATGTTTGAAGTGAATCTTCTCGATTCATATAGTTTCATGCATGATAATATGCATTTTAAACACATGATAATATGCATTTAGTTTAATGCATGATACTATGCATTTTAAACACATAGCGGTATTGTAGATTATAATGTACAAAAATACAAGTGATGAAACGCTGCTATGCACACTAAATTTGAGATATTTTGATTAAGACCTTGTAAATATTAAATTATTTTGCAATTTTCAATGATATTTGGATGACTCATATCTTTTAAATATGTTTAAACTTCATGTGTTTCAATCCAGTTGCATCTATGTAGTGATAGTTTGAATGACTTTATAGTGTATACAATATCTATGTATTTCATCGAAGTTTGCCTATGGCCTTGAAATTACCCATTTGAAACTATTGAACTGTATTTCATTTATTATACCTATTCAACAGGTTGAGATTGACCTTGGCAGTGAGCATCGCTACCACTCGATATTCGCGTGCCCTATATTGCGACAACAGAGCACGGAACACAACCCTCCCGTTCGGCTTATTTGTGGTCATGTGATCTCGCGAGACGCCCTGCATAAACTCTCCTCCGCAAACAAGTATGGATGATATTATTTGGGTTAAAACAAGAAGAATTTAGTGGTTTCTCAATTCAGAATTGCTGATAATTATATTTGGGTCAAAATTGTATTTGGGTCAAAATATCACGGGCCTACAATCTGGAATAAAGGCCATGCAAAGTTCAAACCTTCTAGAGTATTTACAGAGTTTGAACAGACTTAAAAAAGACTTTAATTTTAGGTAGCTGGATAAAAAGTCCTTAAATTTGTCATATTATGTCAATAAACATAATTTGTCTATTGTTTGCATGGATTGCAATATGCATGTCTATTTTTCAGGGTCAAGTGCCCCTACTGCCCAGTCGAACAAAATCCTGAGGAAGCTAAAATAGTCACGTTTTGACCTTCTAATCAGTGGAGGTCAAGAATGCGAACAGTGGATGTGTCTCCTGGGGCAGGCCTCTAAAGAGGAGACACACAGTGATGTTTTGCTAGGTGTATATGATTCAGGCTTGCTGGTCAAGCTTGGAAGCTGGTGTAGACATATTGGGCGATTGTTTGGAACTTTGTTAAAGTTAATAGAGTGATTTACAAAAGAATTTTTAAATGTGAAATATTTGAGGATGTGCTGATATATTGAAATTAAACAAGGAAACCTAAAACAGTTGACTAAAATCTTATAAAAAATTCTGCAAGTTACAAATGTATTGATTAAACCTTAAGAGCATTAAAGGTTTGAAAGTTAACAATGATGATGTTCACATTGTTGTTAACTTTAACGAAGTTCTGAACAATCTAAACGCTTCAACAAAAATCATTAAGAAATTCACGTAAAGATTAAATAGTGTTACATTTGTGGCATCGAGCACTCTATATTTAGAATAGAGGTAAACATAGTGGACTTTGTGCAAAAAATGTGTAAATATTTGTTGTTATGTACAGTAATTTGTTGAGCTTTGAGTTTTATCACAGGGACTTGTTATTAAATTATTCAGGATGTGAATAAATTTTCATCATTTTTTAATGTGTCATAAATGCCTGTTTGTACAGTTACTGAGAACATGTACCATATTTTTCTTAGCTTGTCTGGTTTTATTTTAAGAAAAGGGCTGAGGAGCTGTCATAGTCTTGGTCATGAAAACACTTAAACATAGGCCTTTTTTTTCTTCAAAAAACTGTTCATTACACATGTTTTGCAAGGGCCATAAATCTGGATTGTTTAATTGTTGAATTATGACCCTTTTTGTCTGATTTCACTGATGTTGTAGTCAAAGGGATTACTAGGTTAGTGCCTGTGTATACAGGTTAGTGTATGGAGAGGTTATCTGGCAAGGCGGAGGAATTTATCAGGTCAGCCCTGCCAAATAAATTTTCCCCATCCACGGCACTTCTAGTGTTCTATCTATACTGTCAGTTTTTTATAAAATCACAAACAACTTTGAAATACCTCAGAATTTCAGCTGACAACTGATCATGATGATGCGACTGCTTGTTTACAAACATTCATGCATGCTGAGTTGAAAGAAATGAAATGGCTATTTCTTATAACGTTATTTTCTGTGGCTATATGTTGTCAAGTTTCTTCTGTCATTACATGATTTTGGAAAGGACCCTACCATACTTGTATCAATTCAAAAAGTGTGCCTGTACGATAGTGACCTATGGTAATTTAATGTATTTAAATAAAAATATCTGCTAAAGACTTATTGCACATGTTACTATTGACTCTACGCACATATGAAGCAATGATTATAGATAACTCTGGCTTCAATTATGGGCAAGTAATGCCCCTTGGTCACAAGAGAAAATGGACAAGCTATTGCGTGTGTTTGCTGTGCTCCTATTCATCTATATAAGAATTATAAGTACTGTTCAATCTGGTTTCTGTAAATTGCTATGCCTTACTTAGGGCTGTTTCAATAAAGATCTTTGTCGCTTTAAGTTGTATATTGAAATGATCTTAGTGTAGTAATTTTATTATTTCGCTACGTATTTGTCATCATTGGATACCCCTGATACACACAATGCTATGCTTCGTTGTGTACCGTGGGCAATTTGGCAAGGAAAATCTCGTATTCATGAATAATTAATGAGGCAGTTTCATTGGTTCCACAAACTACCAGTTGCTTAACGGTTGGAAAATATTCTGGCGAATGCCAGAGTTGAACTGGGTCCGCCTTCTCAGCACAATAATATTTGGCAGTAGTCAAGACCACACGACCACGGAGGCTACTGATAATTTAAAGTTATTGAATAATATTTCAGTGTAACATGCGAATTCATTGGAAGAAGAGTTGTCTCTCCTGCCTCATGCATATTCATGAAAACGAGATTTTATCAGTCTATTGTCCCACGGTATGCATGAAGTATAATGGTAGAAAGTACTGTGGTTGCCGACGATGCATATTTGTGCGAATTGAACTTTAGTCAGCATTGAAAGTAAACACAAAGTTGAAACAATATAATAATTATGTATTGCCATTTGTGACATATATACTTATTTCAGGTTAGATAATAAATGAAGTTACGTCTAGACATCTTTATTGAAACTGGTCGTGGACTGTTATAAATATATAGTTGACCGTTGTGAATTACGGTACGTATTTGTACGAAAAATCTTCACTTTCTAAATATATGCTTTGTTAACTGTTTGGATTTGTAAATATTACATGTATATTATTTATTGTGTGAGGTATGAAAAACAAACTACGAATAAAAATCCTTCATAAAAATGAATTAGTGCTTTCTTTTATAAATAAGCAATATAATTCAGCTTTTTATTTTTACCTGTATAGAAGTCATGTAATTATTAAAATATAAAAAAACAACTGCAAACAAATGCTTAAAATATGCTAAACTTCTATTGTTTAAATTGATGACAAATTTTTTTAAGATGAGAGGAAGTTGTCTGCCTTTTTAATTTTTCTCAAAAAAGCGTTCTTTTTCCATGTAAGTAATTAATTCATACAGCCTCCAGAGGCCCTGTCGATGTCCCTTATCAGGTATGCGGGTGCCCACAATGTATACCCTGTGTTTGAGCCTCAGTTTTTCCACATTGAGCTCACGTAAAACATCGTCGGGGGAAATGCTGTCTGAAATGTCCTGGAATTAAAACAATAATTTATGTTTAAAGCTGCACTCTCACAGATGAAACGTTTTGACAACTTTTTTATTTTTTGTTTTGGAATGAGCCAATTTTTGCCTTAAAATCTGAAATCCAGTGATATAAGACTGCTGACAAAAGATCAGATCACATTTTTTTATATTTCCGCTGCTGTTTCATGGCTGTATGTATATAATAAATATCATAAATATGAAAACCAGCGATCTAATTTTTTGTCCGCTTTCTTATATCACTGGTTTCACTGGTTTCCATGCATTTTTCTCAAAAAATGTCTCCTTGCAAGACAATTTTTTTTAAAAATTGTCAAAATGTTGGATCTGTAAGAGTGCAGCTTTAAGCGACTCATTCACTCTTTGTACAGGTCAAGCCAATAAAAAAGGGGGGTCAAGTTATTCCTAAGAAAAATCTCTCCACTTAAAAAAACAAACTCTATAAATTGCACAGTCCGCCATGACAGTTCTTCCAGAATGACCTTTCAACTATAGGGCAGCAGTTTATGCTTAAATCTCTATTCTAAATGATAAATCAAGCAATAATAGATACTCAAGGTATAAAAGTTTCAGGAATAATGATATTTTTGATTTACAGTGTATTGAGCATGTGAAAACATGTCTATCAGTCATAAAAACATTATTTTTTTTATTGAGAATTTTCCACACAACGGAAGTACATATGACGCAATGGTGACGTCATACCTACACATGAGACAGACTGTGCAAGTGCTGCAATATCCATAAATGATATACCTGGTTACACATGAGACAGACTGCAAGTGCTGCAATATCCATAAATGATATACACAGTTACACATGAGACAGACAGTGCAAGTGCTGCAATATCCATAAATGATATACCCGGTTACACATGAGACAGACAGTGCAAGTGCTGCAATATCCATAAATGATATACCCGGTTACACATGAGACAGACAGTGCAAGTGCTGCAATATCCGTAAACGATATACCCGGTTACACATGAGACAGACTGTGCAAGTGCTGCAATATCCATAAACGATATACCTGGTTACACATGAGACAGACTGTGCAAGTGCTGCAATATCCATAAACGATATACCTGGTTACACATGAGACAGACTGCAAGTGCTGCAATATCCATAAATGATATACCCTGTTACACATGAGACAGACTGTGCAAGTGCTGCAATATCCATAAACGATATACCTGGTTACACATGAGACAGACTGTGCAAGTGCTGCAATATCCATAAACGATATACCTGGTTACACATGAGACAGACTGTGCAAGTGCTGCAATATCCATAAATGATATACCTGGTTACACATGAGACATACTGTGCAAGTGCTGCAATATCCATAAATGATATACCCGTTTACACATGAGACAGACAGTGCAAGTGCTGCAATATCCATAAATGATATACCCGGTTACACATGAGACAGACAGTGCAAGTGCTGCAATATCCATAAATGATATACCCGGTTACACATGAGACAGACAGTGCAAGTGCTGCAATATCCATAAATGATATACCCGGTTACACATGAGACAGACAGTGCAAGTGCTGCAATATCCATAAATGATATACCTGGTTACACATGAGACAGACAGTGCAAGTGCTGCAATATCCATAAATGATATACCCGGTTACACATGAGACAGACAGTGCAAGTGCTGCAATATCCATAAATGATATACCCGGTTACACATGAGACAGACAGTGCAAGTGCTGCAATATCCATAAATGATATACCCGGTTACACATGAGACAGACAGTGCAAGTGCTGCAATATCCATAAATGATATACCCGGTTACACATAAGACAGACAGTGCAAGTGCTGCAATATCCATAAATGATATACCCGGTTACACATGAGACAGACAGTGCAAGTGCTGCAATATCCATAAATGATATACCCGGTTACACATGAGACATACAGTGCAAGTGCTGCAATATCCATAAATGATATACCTGGTTACACATGAGACATACAGTGCAAGTGCTGCAATATCCATAAATGATATACCCGGTTACACATGAGACAGACAGTGCAAGTGCTGCAATATCCATAAATGATATACCTGGTTACACATGAGACAGACTGCAAGTGCTGCAATATCCATAAATGATATACCCGGTTACACATGAGACAGACAGTGCAAGTGCTGCAATATCCATAAATGATATACCCGGTTACACATGAGACAGACAGTGCAAGTGCTAAAATATCCATAAATGATATACCCGGTTACACATGAGACAGACAGTGCAAGTGCTGCAATATCCATAAATGATATACCCGGTTACACATGAGACAGACAGTGCAAGTGCTGCAATATCCATAAATGATATACCTGGTTACACATGAGACAGACAGTGCAAGTGCTGCAATATCCATAAATGATATACCCGGTTACACATGAGACAGACAGTGCAAGTGCTGCAATATCCATAAATGATATACCCGGTTACACATGAGACAGACTGTGCAAGTGCTGCAATATCCATAAATGATATACCTGGTTACACATGAGACAGACAGTGCAAGTGCTGCAATATCCATAAATGATATACCCGGTTACACATGAGACAGACAGTGCAAGTGCTGCAATATCCATAAATGATATACCCGGTTACACATGAGACAGACAGTGCAAGTGCTGCAATATCCATAAATGATATACCCGGTTACACATTTATTAAAAAGTTAAATAAGCTGAAGCCATAAGGCAAAACAATACACTGTTTCCAATTTCATCGCTCCAAAATCATAGGGTAGGCAGGTCTGGGGTGGTATTCATAGAAGTAATTTCCTAACTTAAGTCAATTTCTTAACTTGCAAAGTCAAATGAAAAGAAAAGTATGAGTGTTTTTAACATTAACGAATGCTTTTTTGAAACAAGTTTAATAGAAATAATGTATTTTAGAAATTCTTTATTTTTTATTTCACATGATTTAAAGAGATAAAAAAATTAGGAAAATGACTTCAGTTAGAAAATGACTTAAGAAGTTTTATGAATACTGCCCCAGAGTCTCTTTTTTGGGCTTGGATTAACATTTACAAGAGTGCGTTATATAAACAATACATCTTTTCTAATTAAGAAACTTTACAATTACTAAAATAAGGGTTAGGTTGAAAAAGTAAGGTTAGGCCAGAAAACTGGAAACACACATTTGTTTGCATTACGTAAGAATTTCGTATCTACATGTACCTGCTTGGCTGCAACAATGACTACAGGAACTCCATACAAACTCTTTGCTAGACCATCCTCTGATTTCAACCTGCTAACAAAATCAACCTTGACAATCCATTGATGCAGGGCCTCCGTTGATTGTGAAATAGCGGCATGGTCAGAACTGTCTACTACCCATAGAATAATGTCTGCAGATATGTGCCACATGCTGCTATAGCTGCCTGAAAAAATGTTAATAACAACAATGTTGAAATGACAGAAAATTACATTGAGATGATAAATGTTTACATACTAGTATAATATACTGTATTTTAAAAAAATATCCCCTGCAGATGCACTCTTACTCCCAAATAAGCAGTACCACAATTAATACAATTGTTTTAATTTACCGAAAAAGATGAATTAATATTGAAATCAATCGTTCTTATGAAAGATACCGTGTTAAATTTGAAAGAAAGGTGCAGAAAACACTGTATTTCTACCTTATAAGACGATAGATCATCACTGTAAAACTCTTTGGACCCACCAGTCATTTAAATATGTGGGCGTACCGGTAATCAGCTATTTTATATATATATATATATACTAGTTTACGGTTTTAATCCTGTTATAAGTAATTATCATTTTCCATAAAGGCATTATTTCGAAAGAAGTTAAATGTTTATCAATCAAAACTTATGTGGTTTTTTTTTACATACTTATGTATTGATTTTAAATATGATTGTCTCTTGAAATGTTAGTTAGGTTATTGTCTCTGTAGTTTTTCTTGCTTTATATTCTTGTTTAAGAAATAGACTCGGTCTAACCTTCATAGAAGTGATAGTTTACTCCAGCAATACCCACAGTCTTGACACAAAAACCGAGTGTTGGTGATGGTTGTGGAAGTAGGTCATTAGGGCATAGGTTTGGTTGGAAACAGTGGATAAGCCGGGATTTTCCTGCATTCGGCAATCCCAGGACAAGAATATGCCTTTCTTTTTCGCCACCCTTGTATACAAAAAGGAGAAAATAGTAAAATTTATTTTTATGTGGTATTTAAGTGAACACACTATATAAACAAGAAACGCCGCAATGCAATGAAATCAGGTTTTCAATGATTGACAGAAGAACTTCAGCTTTCGTTGTGAGATTCAGTTTCAACCGTTTTTCTACTTTCAGTAGCAGTGAGCTTGACTCCAGGGGCCTCAAACGCAATCCAATGAAAGGTCTCAATAAACTCTTCCTTAAGACCAAATTAAGTCAAGATATGTCAACCCCAATAAAAAAAATTTGGGTTCAACCGTTTTTCTATAATAAGTAACAGTGACCTTGACCTTGACCCAAGGGGCCCCAAATGCAACCCCATGAAGCGTCCCTATAAACTCTTCCTTAATACAAAGTTGAGTCATAATATGTCAACCTTAAATTATTCAGTACTAAACGTTTTTCTATTTTGAGTAACAGTGACATTGACCTTGACCCTAGGTGCCCCTTACGTAATCTCATGAAATATCTCCTAAATCTCTTCCTATATATGAAGGTTGGTCAAGATATGTCAACTCAAACTTAACTAAAGTTATTCAGTTTCAACTGTTTTATATTTTTAGAAAAAATGACCTTGACTTTATCCCCAAATGCATCCTCATGAAAGGTCTCAATAAACTCTTCCTAAATACTAAGTTTAGTCAAGATATGTCAACCCTAACTAAAGTTATTCAGTTTCAACCGTTTTTCTATTTTAGTAACAGTGGCCTTGGCCTTGACCTAAGGATCCCAAATGCATTTCCATGAAAGGTATCCATAAACTCTTCCTAAATACCAAGTTTAGTCAAGATAGGTCTAACTAAAGCTATCCAGTTTTAACCATTTTTCTATTTTTAGTAACAGTGACCTTGATCTTGACCCCAGAGGCCCCAAACGCAATCCCATGCCAAACCTAACTGAAGTTATTCAGTTTTAACCATTTTTTTTTTATTTTAAGAATCAGTGACCTTGGCCTTGACCTAAGGGCCCTAAATGCAATCCCATGAAAGGTCTCCATACACCCTTCCTAAATACCAAGTTTAGTGAAGATATGTCAACTCTAACTAAAGTTATTCACTTTCAAACGTTTTTCTATTTTTGGTAACAGTGACCCTGACCCCGGAGGTCCCAAAAGCAATCCCATTAAAGGTCTTCATAAACTCTTCCTATATATATATATATATATATATATATATATATATATATATATATATATATATATATATATATATATATATATATATATATGTCAACCATAACAGAAGTTATGTGAAAACCTGGTTTATTATGATAATATTGAGTAGGTTTCATGTCCTTAATTAAATAACATCTTCATTGTACATACATAGCAGATCATAAAAACTGAATATATGATTGTCGTCATAGATGTGATGTAAAAAAATCTTTAAAAATCTTATCTGATCTTATCATAAGATGCTGTGGGCATCAATTTCGTTGCTCATAAGCTTAATCGTACGTACAGCTAAACTGTCTTTGGTATTATCAAAAACTTATTCATATCGGTCCAATGCTTAATGTGTTTTCATGCATGTTCCGTGCAATCAGTGTTCCCGTGCACACCACTCACCTTCCATTTTATGTACTTGAAATACTCGTCATCATCTTCCTTAGATAAACATCTTTTAACTAGTTTGTACACGACATATGCAACTACAGCCGCCCCAATTCCCTTCGTGATAATAATGTATTTTTCGCCCGACATATCATGACCTTAGTAAACTAACAGCTGATTGCCACATTACCACGTGGTAACTAAGTTTGTTATTGTTTACGCCTGTTTCTAAATATAGATTTGTTAGCTGTTTATCTCGGTATTTTCCGGTGTTCAACTTTCATCCCCGTAACCAATCAAACCCCACCGTTTGTCTTCGGTAAAATTGGGTGCACGACATTCTTGAAATTTGATTGGCTATCGCTTTTACGAAGATATTATTTTATGCCAGCTGCTTAGAGAGGCAAGACATATTTCAGAACAACTCACAACAAAATGGCTCTAAAAATTTATGAAGGACACAATGTTCCTATTTCTTATCACATGCTATAGAGGAAAGAAAACCGTGCTAAGGTATGTACAACATTTTCATGTTTCTAAAGCTAAAACATTTGCTGTCTGTAAACCGGTTCAACGAAATTCAGAAAATGGCGGTCGGAAAATGGTTGAGGTCATCGTAAAGATGATTTCAACAATCATTGATTAGACAAAAGTTGCCGTCAAGTTATTGCGGAGACCTTTCATAGAATTGTTATAAATAACAACTTTTTAATCGCTTGTCTTTAAAATTCTGGTGTCACTCGAAGTCGAACTCGCTTAGCTTGGACGTCATACTCTAGCCACAATAATGCGCGTTTAGGGAACTTTTTTAACAGTTGGATATTCATTTTGTTCCCTAAACGCCACAAGTCGACTTCAACTGCTACTCCACAAAACTAAACACTTCACTGTTAAATAAAAACACAAAAGTTACACTAATTATTTTAGCCAATACCTTTTACTTATTACACATAAGTTTTTAATGAAACACAAATAATTAGTTTAATTTAGACCGACTTCTGTCAATAAAGAATCGCCATTTTGAAACCATCTAGCAGGTGCTCATTATCTTTCCACTCAATATACTTAGCGCTGGGATTTGTCATTCTTGGCTAGGAAAACAACAAGTGGGATATGGACGCGTAAAGTCCCCAAATAAAAAATTGTCAAAGACTCTGAAGCGGCTGTTTATATGGACTAGTCATACTCTTAGTCTAGTCTTTTGAAGAAACTCAAATACCAGGTCCAATTCTAATGACTGTCTTTGACAGATGTTTTTTAGTAATCGTTAAAATGCACAATCGTTGGTATGAAACTTGTTACTTAAAACTGGACTCTCACAGAATGACACTTATGACTTTTTTCAGTTTTGTCTCGGAATCAGCTGATTTTTGGTATCAATGCATTCAATTTAGTCATATAAGATGATTCACAATGAAACAGTTCTCAATTGTTAGGAAAACTGCCGAAAAACTCATTTCTTCTAAAGCGATAGTAACGCTTTTAGCCATAAATATCAATTTTTGAACCTTTATATGAAAAACTGTGATCAGATCTTTTGTCAGCAGTCTTGTATCACTGATTTTCAGACATTTATGCAAAAATTGGCTCAATCAGAGATAAATAAGTTGTCCAAACGGTCAACCTGTGAGAGTGCAGCTTTGATTAACAGGGCCTTTTCTGCCCATTTTGGGAAAATTTGCGTCGCGAAATATGCCTAAATTGAGAAATTTTACAGTTTAAAGAACAAGCTTTTAAGAGTCCAGCAAATGAGGAAATTATTCAATATTAGTTTCTTTTCCCTTCCTAAAACGTCAGAAATATCAATCCTTGGGTTGTAAATATCTGTTGCAATAAATCATGATGGTTAATATTTCATACTTATCTCTGAAATGATTAAAATCGACGATTTCTGAATTCAATCAACCCAAAAATTTAACATCACAATTTATTTGTATGTTGAATGAACCAGTACAGGTAAAAAAAACTCATTTTTTTTACTTTTGATTGGGATTTTTTTCAAAAAATAGGGTAAAAATATATTTTGCTTTGGGAATGGGTCCGATAGTCGGACTCATGGGTACTATAGAAAAGGCCCTGATTAAAATATACATTTATTGGGATATATATTATGCATCTAGGTAGAATAAAAAATACTTTCAAACGTTTTTCTATTTTTGGTAACATTTTTGGTTAATACACTTACTGCACATTTTACTCAATTTAGAGTGTCATGTAATAACTAAATAATATTATTTATCGTTACCTAACAAAACTTAATAAAACAACAAAGGCAAAAAAGTAATGAGTAGTTGAACATTATAATTATTATCATTATCAACTCATTAAAGACACAAACCGCTCCAAAACAAATAGGTGTTTTCTTTAATTTCAAAGTGGACCTTTCTTGTATTTGTGCTTTCTGAGCCAACTTCATTTGAATCACAAAACTCAATATTTTATGTAAAAGGCTTCATTGTTTTGTGTGCGCACAATTCATTATTGCTTTTAATGAAATTAACTTCACCTAGTCATCTTTTATTGAGTGCACACAATGATTTTCTTTTAAAAAATTACTGCAGTATACTTAAAGTTAATCTTTGGATCAATTGATTCACCATTATATGATTTCAGTTAAAAAAAATAGTTCAACAAAAGTTATCAATATAATATACGGCAAAAAACACCATCTATTAGAAAACAAAGTGTTTTCATTGTTTTTTTGTAACAAAAGTGTTTGTGACACCCTTTTATGTTTCTTGTTATGTAAGCAGATTGCCTTAAGACGACAAATCCTGGCTCTATTTGGGCTTGTACTTATTTTGATCACTTTTTCAATTCATAATCATAATGTGAAGATTAGATAACCATGGACTTTCACAGCTTTGTTTTATTTCAACTTCAGACAGCACCCTCATATCATGTTAGAAACAAGCTGAGAGCAGAGTAAAGATTTCCCTGAAACACAATTATCAAACATGAAACTCTTCAATTCTTTGCCACTTTTGAAAAAGAGGTTTAAAGCAGGTAGAACTGTTTACATCACCCATTTGTTTTGCTCACAAAAATGTTCGAACAACTAACGCTAATTTATTCAACTAATCCACATTGGGCTGATTGTTCAGAACTTTTTAAAGTTAACTTCATGATTAACAAGCGAATTTTAAAAGTTTTGAAATATTTGACATGTGTTCATCAATTTAAATAAAAACAAATTCATCCAAAATATGTCTTAAATTTTATAAGAAAATCTGCAGATCTCAAGTGTATCCATTACACTTTCAGGGATGTGATTTGTCCACGGATCTAATGGCCCCAGGGACCCCGCTCCCCCCCCAAAAAGCTGATTTTAAAAGTTACTAGAGAGCTTTCGCTTGTTAGAGTTGATATTCCAGTTTGCTTCAAATTAAAAGTCAGAAGAACCCTCAAAAGAGCTTCTAAAAAGTTTATCTTCTACGGCAGTGTGCTTTTGACCCCAAAAGTGTCCCATCAACACAGGGCCAAAATGGTTTCAGCCCTCCAGTTGCCAGGTCAATTACATCCCTGACTTTAAACAGTAAAAAATTGAAAAATAACAATGACATGAACACTGAACAACGCTGTTTACTTTAACTAAGTTCTGAACAATCAACCAAAGTCCATAATAATCCATAATTTCATGCTTGCATGCTGAAACTGCCTGTTCTGAGTAAGAGGTTTCAAACAGATGTGATTTTACATCTTTACCTATTTCATCATGATTTACTCCCCCATAAAAGCAATGTTTTTAATAGGCCAATTGTATAATTTTGTGGTTCCTGGTACCGTAAATGACTGGGTAAAAGACGACAGGGGGAATTAGACGCAGACAAAAAAATCCATGAAAAATCTGAGGAAAAAACATTTAATCTATGTTTTGGGTTAAAGGACGCATAGAAAATATGTCAAAAACGTCTGTCAATTTCGGCCACCATGTTTGTTGACAGTAAAGAAAAATATTTTTTTCGTGAAAATGGCCATGGTTATCTTTAAAACCATACAATGATAATGCTAAATGCGTTTCATTTTAATTTGTTTTGTTAGGAAATGCACTTAAAAGAACTGATTGTGACCATTTGTTTCTAGATGGCACTGAAAGGTGCCTGTTATGAATAGTATGTCGTAAACGATAACCTGTCGAGAATGAAGTTAAGTTATGCATAAACCTTATATTGTACAGGTTTGTTCTCAAAATGTCAACACCTACAGAAAAGAATAAAGTTCACATAAATGTGTGAAAAAAAACAAGACCATTATCACATCAATTTGTAGTATTGGTATGTTAAACAGAACAAAAGGCAATGCGAGTTTCACACCTTATCATACAACTGACAAAAAAATATTTTGACAGTGCGAAACTTTGCTTTTTATATGCATGTTCAATTCAATTTATTATTCAAAAAAATATTAAATAACTTTAATCGGAAAATATTTTTGTTTAAATTATTAACGTCTTACGATATACCGTATTCCGATCTTCAACTGCCGTTTTAACCCGTATATACTCGATCAATATGACGCGAGTAACATCCCTTTCTACATAAAACTAAACAAACTCTCGGCTTGAAATTGACCTCAGAAAAAAGTTAAAAAAAAAATGGTTACTGGGTATTATACGCAGGCCTTTTTTTACACCAAATTCTGAGGGGGAAAAAGTGTGTCTAATACCCAGTCATTTACGGTACATGCTAAAAAAACAACAGCAACAGGATAGGTTAGGTAGGTACGGAAAACACTTTGTTTTCCCTGGTGAAGGCTTTTTGTCTTATTTGATATTGTTATACGCTTATAATCTTATTTTTATGCCCCCGAAGGTGGGCATATTAAAATCGCACCGTCCGTCCAGCTCTGTAACTTTCCCTTGTATGGACAGATTTTAAAATAACTTGTCACATGTGTTCCACATACCAAGACGACGTGTGGCGTGCAAGACCCGTGTCCCTACCTCAAAGGTCAAGGTCACACTTAGTGTTTATTCACAATGGAGTGCTGCATATAAGGACATAGAGTATAGGTTGTCGTGTCCGGGCTGTAACTTTCTCTTGTATGGACAGATTTTAAAATTACTTGCCACATGTGTACCACATACCAAGACGACGTGTCGCGTGCAAGACCCATGTCCCTACCTCAAAGGTCAAGGTCACACTTAGTGTTTATTCACAATGGAGTGCTGCATATTAGGACATAGTGTATAGGTTGTTGTGTCCGGGCTGTAACTTTCCCTTGTATGGACAGTTTTTAAAATAACTTGCCACATGTGTTCCACATACCAAGACAACGTGTCGCGTGCAAGACCCGTGTCCCTTCCTCAAAGGTCAAGGTCACACTTAGTTTTTATTTACAATGGAGTGCTGCATATAAGGACATAGAGTATAGGTTGTCGTGTCCGGGCTGTAACTTTCTCTTGTATGGACAGATTTTAAAATAACTTGCCACATGTGTTCCACATAC
Organism: Mya arenaria; assembly: GCF_026914265.1. Taxonomy (NCBI): domain Eukaryota; kingdom Metazoa; phylum Mollusca; class Bivalvia; order Myida; family Myidae; genus Mya; species Mya arenaria. The sequence continues at coordinate 40,614,785 of NC_069133.1, read as the reverse complement.
CAAGACGACGTGTCGTGTGCAAGACCCGTGTCCCTGCCTCAAAGGTCAAGGTCACACATAGTGTTTATTCACAATGGAGTGCTGCATATAAGGACATAAGAGTATAGGTTGCCGTGTCCGGGCTGTAACTTTCCCTTGTATGGACAGATTTTAAAAAAACTTGACACATGTGTTCCACATACCAAGACGGCGTGTCGCGTGCAAGACCCGTGTTCCTACCTCAAAGGTCAAGGTCAAGGTCACACTTAGTGTTAATTCACAATGGAGTGCTACATATAAGGACATAGAGTATAGGTTGTCGTGTCAGGGCTGTTACTTTCCCTTGTATGGACAGATTTTAAAATCACTTGCTACATGTGTTCCACATACGAAGACAACGTGTCGTGTGCAAGACCCATGTCCCTACCTCTAAGGTGAAAGATACACTTAGTGTTTATTCACAAGGGAATTCTGAATATAAGGACATAACAGTGTAGGTTGTGAAGTATGGGTGGTATTTTTTTATGTTCAGAGGCAATTTAAAATAACTTGCCATATGTATTTGACACATAAAGGCAAGATAAACTTTTCATGTACTGACCTTGTTCGTAGGTCAATGTCACATTCGGGGGCATTCGTCACATACTTTGACAGCTCTTGTTTAATCCTGTTGAAAATTAAAAAAGCATTTTCTCATGAATGTGTTGATAAAAGTATTTTACCAGTATTTCAACACTAATTTTAGAGCAAAAAATGTACTGGAGTAATTGTTTTTGCAGTTCTTACTGTGGATTGGTTAAAATTTCTGAAAAATTAAATTTGTTAAACCTATTTTGTCAGTTCCTTCTTTTAGAGCTTTGTTGGTAAGCCAATTTGGCAAGGTTTAAGATGTGCGAAGTTGTTAATATTTACACCTCAACTTCCATTCCTTAAATGAACTGCTTTTCGGCAATTGCGTTCATCAATCGATGAAAGCAACATCTTCGGATATATTCGGATCGTAATTCATTGCATAACAAAATATATGAAAGCTATTGATCTTGTTAATGGTTGTATTGTGTCTGTCCACAAGGTCCAGTAAAATATAGATCAACATTTTAAAAAGTGTTAGTTTATTATATTTTAAATATAATGGTACCAGAAATGTTTCAATTTTACGTTTTAAAGTGATTTCAAGTGGTTGATCTTTCCCGCGTTATTGTGACTTCATTTGAAAAAAATGTTTCCGGTTATAGTCGGGTCGTTCTATTTACAAAATGGGTAAGAACGGATTACTTAAAGGTTTTCTTAAATGAAATGAAGAATTTTTTTAACAATTCTTGAATGAAATAATGAACTATTGGTGTAAATATAAGGAATGAATTACGGGGTTGATGTCATTATCGGGGATATGAACGCAATTGAGTTGGTCAAAGTACGGGTGGAGTCCTTCGGACTCCACACACATTGACCAACCCAATTGCGTTCATACCCCGATAATGACATCAACCCTGCAATTCATTCCTTGAGTTGAGTTGGTCAAAGTACGCGTCACACATTGACCAACCCAATTGCGTTCATACCCCGATAATGACATCAACCCCGCAATTCATTCCTTAATTGAATGAGCTGAAAGCAATGTTGAATTTATAATTACTGTTTCAGGGCTTTCAACAGGGTCTGAAACCCAAGAGTCAATGACTCTTGAGGTCTGATTTTCAAGAGTCAAAATCAGTTTTTCAAGAGTCATTGTCTGTTTGTTTGTTGTTGTTTTTTTTAATTTCGTTGTCTTTCTTTGTAAATAGTAAGTCTCATCTGTCATAAGATGGCATTGCGAGGTACATAATAATTTATACTTCATTAGTTTCCAAATCTTAAAAAAATAATAACATTTTCCAGCGTTTTATAAAGATCTGCTGTATTAGATCCACTGTACATTCTGTAAAAATCTCAAGCGTGACGAAAAAGAATCAATATAACTTTTAATAGAATACCTTGTCTTATTTCATTTTTTTAGGTGGTTAAAAAATTTCCCAGAGTCAAAACTTGGAAAAATATGTTCTGACTCTGGCAAACATATTTTTTATTTAATGCATGATCGTTATGTAACCCAATGCATCTTTGTCAAAATCCAATATGCACCAGTGATTGTTTAGTTGCAACGATATCATTCTTACTTTAACTTTCAGTTTCACTTTCACATTTTCTTTTTTTCCGGAAGTAAACAAAACATTCTACATTCCTATTGCCATATTGCAACATTGTATTTCTCAAAAATGCAGTCAATGCGAAAACTTTTTCTAGCTCATAGGACATTGCGACAGACAAGGACCAAATTTTTACCTGTCGCAACAGCTTTTTACCTGTCGCAACATTTTTAACCTATCGCGGCATTTTTTACCCGGTCCGACAACTTCTACCCAATACAATTAATTCTTACAATACTGAATGCATTGCTTACACTTGTAGCAGTTACAGTGACAAAGAAAAATAGACTATTCTAAATTATTTCATTTATTTCATATACACATAATTTCAAATGTCCCGACAAAGAAACTCAATGTTCCTACGATTTTCTTCAACACATTGATAGTCCGCAATCTTATCCTCTGAGTCTGTTTCCCCAAACATGTCACTGATTTCATCCTCCAACAGATCTGCCATGGCCTGCCTTCTTTCCAAGATGAAACAAACTTTCTGTCTACAAGGGGTCTTTTCTTTTGCTCTGCAGATGAAATTTGCAATCTGGCTGAGCATCTTTTATAAAAAAAATAAAAAATTCATCTGGAATGCTTAATTGTAATCGTAGTTTGAGAAAATACTAAAATATAATTATTTCAGAACTGTCAAAAAGTTTGTCTGGAGAAATTGTCACTTGCGTCTAAAACGTGATTGTTTCTATTAAGACAAGTTAATGACAAATAATAATTGCTTATTAATACAAATCAAAACAAACCCAATATAAAATGACTAATAACAGGTCTAAAAATACAACCTTTTACTTCACTTGATGTGACCTCGTTGTTTTTGACAAGGACAAACAGAGCGGAACGCATATGTAATAAAAATAACGATTGGCCAAGGAAATGTCCGTGAACCAATGAAATACAGCGACGCTTTCGCTTTCATGCTGAGCTAGTCTTAACCGAATGTGAGCGTAATTTAAACAGAGCTAGCTTTATCGCAAATGTAAACATGTGTCAGAGTGAAAAAATAGGTAAAATGCAAATCTCACTGAAATAAAAGTGGGTTTTTTCATCAGTACTTATAAAATTTCCTGACAATAAATGTCCGATTTTGATTTCTTTTCACTGCATTTTTTTCACTGGAAATATTTTTGTCGGACATTTTGTGCGACAAAAACAGAAATTTCAGCCGGTCATCACCGAAAATTACCGGACATGACCGACTGTCCGACGGACATTCGCATTGACTGATAAATGGTATAACCATAACTGTTATACAATACTGTTTTGTTATAGAACTTAACTGTAACATTGACAACGATTTACGCAGTTTTCCTTTCACTTTCATTCAAATTGACAGGAAGTTAGCGTGCACCTGTTTCCCTGCGCTTTTTAGACCATGTGCTTCTGTTAACTCACTAAAAACTCACTTGTTACTTCGGGTGTTAATTGCTCTTGCGTGTTAAACAAACATTCAGGTCATGCATTGAGGCTCCTTTCAGATGATAATGACTCTCACACTAAAATTCTCCCGGGTCAAAACTGATGCATACTACAAATGTATGAAACGTCAATTTCATGTATTTTACGATTTCTGTGCGTTAAACCCAGGAGCTCGGTTCAATTGAAAGCCCTGTCAGAATAAGCCAATAAGCTTTTTGCCATTGTTTCAACTTGCCAAACCGGAAACGTTTGTTACTATGCGACAAGTTCGGAGGCGACTAAATTATCGTTGTCACCACAGACCAGAGATCGCTAAAAATCTGACTTTTCGAATTTTGGGGCCTAAAAAAATTGCGGTCAGCGGTAAAAAATTACGGTCTGTCGGGTTACAGGAAACAGACATTTTTCTTTTTAGGCCGAATTAAATTTAAAGCCCTTGTACATTGAAATTCTAAACACTTTAAGATGTACAAGATTATTTGTCTTTTTTCAGATTCTGTTGTTAGAGTGCTGTATTCTCCTGTTTGCACCATAAAACCTGTCACAATGCCACAGGGATTCCCAATAACCGAGGGTCTGACGATGCATCAGATGCCGGATCCCATCACAACTATGACTCATACATCTGTTTCCATAAGCATGCATCAGCCCGCTTCAAGTATGGTGTTCGTATCCATGTCCGGAGCCCAGTTTTCGTCGCTGTGTGACACCATGACAACAAGCATTCCTGGTAAACATTCCTCTAGCAGTGCGGGTGGTATCGAAATGGTGATTGTATCAACCACAAACTCACTACCTGTGTCGATTTCCCATACCTCAACAATGGCTACGTCCACAGTGACTGTTAACAGTGATTATAAATTGTCGGAGATTGTTTCTCGCGGAGGGGCAGAATTTTGGAAAAATGAGGCAGGGACGAGCAAACGTGAAATTGAAACAGAGCTTGTCCCAATGCGATCCGATGTCTTGTCAGTTCAACGTCGAAGTCGTCAGTTCTTCACTCTGATGGAGGACGATGATGAAATGGACTATGGCAGTAATCGACCAAAATTTGCAGGTAAACTTTACACAGCTGATTGACAAGATTGCAGTAGAGACACAAAGGAATGTTTTAGAGTTTTTGGATGCCAGCTTGGGTCTCAATCAACGGAATAACAGTTTAGAGTATATAGAAAGTTTGATAATAATCTAGTTCAAAATGTGAACATCATTAATTATTGTATATTTTACAGGATTCATTGCAATTTCTCTATTAGCCACTCCCCTTTCAATCATGAAAGCCCCTTCATGCAAGTATTAAATATACTTTTGTTGAGATTCAGTTATTAGTAAATTTACATGGGTGAAAGTGTTTTGGCATATATGCCGGATATTCCTGGTCTCGAGGGGTCGTTTTTCTAAAAAGTGTTAATCTTTTTTTTAAGATTTTCAGAACGGGTATGACTCGACTCGTCCTTCAAATTAAGATTGATAATTTTTCAGTCGTCAATTGCCGCCTGAATAAACCAAGTTTATTAAAAAAAAAAGACAACACCCAAACTTAAATATCTCACTATATCAAAAAAATATTGAGTCTGAAAATTGTTTTTTAACCGTCAAGCCCGATGGTTTCATTGCCAGTAGGGTGATCTTACAGGAATTTTTGTAGCCTGGGTCATTTTTTCGTCGCCACGGGCGATCGGGCTACCCTTAATGTTGCACACTGACAACCAACGAGAAATTCCCTGTTCTTGCAGTTGCTCGTTTGAGCATGTGCACGTTTATTTACATTTATTGATTCTGGCCAATTTGACCTAATTCGCTTGAAAATCTGAAATCAAATTTATAGAACTTAATGTCATTTTATAGTAATTTTTATTTATACATTTTCAGATGATGAACCCCAAAGCAAAAATGTTCTTGTAGATCCGCTCATGGGGATCAGTAAGACGATGCGACGGCTGACTAGAAAGAATGATTATGGAAAACTGAAAATGAGTACGGTGATGAATAAAAATCCCCCAAATCTGGATCGAGGATATGAAAGTGAGCCTGAAACAGATAAAATGCCAGTCACGTTGCTTGACCATGTGGAAAAAAGTGGATTGCGCCGCATAAGTAGTCATCCAGAATTGGATGAACTGGAATTGATGGCTCAAGATAACTTGAAAGGCAATGGTGATAACAATAGTGAAGATTTGTTTGAGAATTATGCTTTAGGGAAATCTAAATCTCTGCCAACGACGCCTAGGGTGTCGCCAAAACTATTACGCAAAAATCGGACCTCAAATGAGCTAGAAAGTCCATCAGATTCGCAAAATCATGGAGCAGGTTATTCGTTCCTTGCTAGTGTCATAGGTGGGTTGCGTGTCACCAAAGCGAAACAAGAACAGCAAAGGAAAGATGCAGAGCAACGTTTAATAGAGAAAAAGAAACAACATGACAAAAAAGTAGTAAGTGACCAAGCAGGGCTTATTGTCCCACGTCAAGAAAATCAAGTTGTGATGGCTGGGGCTTCAACAAGCTCTAAAACTGCTACAGTTGATACTTTATTAAATTCAAACATGTCAGAAAAAGTCAATGAAACTCAATCTAAAAGTCCCCCGAAGAAATCATTTTTGACAAATGTAATGAATTGGAGCACACAAAAGCAGGTAGATGTTTCTCGGAAGGAAAGTAATATGTGGTCACCGACATCTTTCTAGAGCAGTTATGTTAGTACATGTTTGGTAATAAGTTTGGCATACAGGAGTCTTTTAAGTGTTTTCTTTACATCTTGCAAATTTTAATATTGTTTTTTTATATATATTCATTATCTTCAAAATATATCTCATGATGACATGGATACAGCTGTTTTATTTTTCAGTTGTGAAAAAAATGACCATATCTGTATTTTTATGAAATTCTTTTTTTGTGCTTATTGTGGTTATATGTTGTGTTTCAAGATGTATAAAAATTGTAGGGTTATAGTTAGAAAAACTATGGCAGTTTTTACACCCTATCCTTTTTCGGTAGCACCCTTCTGCCCATGTGGATACATTTTAGGGTTAAACCCAGGTTTTAAAAAGGGCAGGGTGCTGCAGAAAATGGACAGGGTGCTGAAGGGCAAAACTTCAAAGGCACATTGTATCGGGCAGTGAATGATTAAAGCATTATGAATTTCATGGGAAAGGTTAAAAAAAAATGTGCTTGTTAGAAGTAGCATTAGGTTTCAACTACCAAATATGTAAAGTTTGTTTGAATTCATATTCACATTTTAAGTTTTAATCAACCAAAGGAATCATTTGATGATCTTTTGCATTTGATTCTTAGAAGCCAAAAGGATGCCCATTCTGGTCTCCACGAGGGTGGAAGGGTGTTTCTAAAAAAGGATAGGGTGCACCGTGCAGCACCCTACCCGAACCCTCTAGTTTAAACCCTACATTCTGTGTTCATAGACTTGAGCGCTATAAATGCCAAATGTATCTTTTGTTTTGATTTTAACTTATTCAATTATAAAAACAATCCCACTTTACATATTTTGGGCATTTGAAACTTTATGTAACTCAATTAAACACAATTCCTTGTGTCAAATTTATACAGTTTATACAATTTTTTGACAGACCAATTTTTTGACAGTCCGATAAAATGTGCCCTTGTTTAATTATTTGTTTAATCCACTAATCAAAAGAAGGTTTTTGGTAGAATTTTTGACATTGTAAATTGAATAATGCTACTTCAACTGTTCCACTTAAAAACCTTTATCAAAATTTGCCATTATGCAAGGTTATTTCTCAAAGTTTAAAGACCTTGGCCTTAGCGGCCCGGTTCATATCAATATAATCATGGTTACTGGTGGCCATTAAACTAGGAAAGTTCATTGGCCTTTTCCAGATTTTGCTAGTAATATCATGCCACATCATGACAAAATTTATATGTATGAACTCAACGGTTATTTACATGTACATTGTACTTGCCACTGGCTGTTAAATGCAGTACTGGTATGTTACACACGACATGTATGAATTAAGTTTCTTATAGACCGGTCTGAGCCAGTTTGTACTAGACCTGTATCAGCCAATAATGAATTAGTTGTATGCGTCATGTTAAACTACAATACTGGGTATTGCTGGACGAGTTACAAAAAACCTTGATTGTGTACGATACATTTATTGCCTTGGTGTGCGGCATTGAAATTGGTATGAAAGACAAAGAGGTCTTTATTGATTGTGAACTGATGATTATATTTTTTGAATATGTATTTTATCTTCCTGTAGAAGACATATTTTGTGTTATTTGATATTGTTCATAATTATTCATGAACATGTTCATGTACATTGTGTTTTTTTGGAACACACCACCAAAAGTTTTTGATAATTGTGTTACATCAAGATGACGATTCAAACAATGTATATATGTGAATTTTGATTTCATTTTATTTAAAGCGTATGTCATCAATAGTCCACAGAAGTCTCCTTTTTTGTGTTTTCACTATTGTTCATGTAAAATTTGTACATCATTTATTCATGTAATTTATAGAATGATTTTAATAATAGATGAAAACGCAACATTTCACTCGTCAATTTAAGCTACCTCAGCAGATCAGTAACCTTGAATAAGTTGGCTTAAAATAAATGTGTCCTATTAAATGACGTTCAAACATTTTGTAAATAGTCTATAAACGATTTGTAAGTCGACTGGTTCAATGATAAAGCTACTATTATTAGAAGCCCAGTTTGCGGACACCTGTAAATGTTGTAAACATTGTTGCCAGTCTTACCATGCTTTTGTGGTGTATCATGACCTTGGACTGATAACTGGTTCAAACTTTGGGCTTGAACTCTTGAACTCTTATCATTGTGAGGTCATTTAACTGTGTAAGGGTTTTAGCTTAAGGGTTATAAAAGGGTGCTGGACCCTGTCTTTAGTTAGTTTGTATGTTGTTTTTTTGAAAGCTGATTATATGATTAAAAATGCATACAAACCATATAATTATACCTGGCAGTTGTAATCTTACAGCTTAAAACATTGTAACATTATTGTCAGATTTTTAATACTTCTTCACAGCCTGATACAAAGTGACTTTAATCCTTAGCACCCTGTCCTGTTAAAACATGGCCTAAACCCTACTGACTGCCCATGTCATGCATGTCACTGATGGTCCTGATGCTGGTCCAATTAATCTGAAATTTTGGCTAAAGTGCATATAATGGTCAAAATATTCAACTAAGCTAAGATCCAAGTTCATAATACCTGACTGACCTTGGTGACCAGAGCCACAAATGTGGTCAATAGTGAGTCGGACAGGTAATTTTGCCAAATTTGCAAAAGACGAATGAACAGTAGGGAGAATATATACTTTTTTGTCCATAAAGGATGGCAATTAACGGGAGGTTAACAAGGCCATGCATTTTTATTCAGATCACTTTTTATTACCATATGTACCTGTACAATATAAGTGTCGCGAGCCACGTTCATTTGTTCGTCACAACCTTGTCTTTATTCATTTTGTTTGATATATAATATGAATCTCTAGAGAAATGTTACTCTCATTATGTAGGGTTTATGCAGGATTTAAAAAGGACAGGGTGCTGCGGAAGAGGGACAGGGTGCTATTACGGTGGTCAAGTTTTAAAAAAAGCGAACATAGTGAGTTTGGCAGAAAATGTCAAGAATTGTGTCTAATTAAAATAATATTTGGTTTGAACCGTTATTATTATAATAATGATATTTTTTGACCAACTCATTTAATTCTTTGAAGGCAGAAGGGTGCTTCAACATGGGAAGTTTACAGCACCCTATTACTTCTTGGCCTCAACCTTCATTATAATATGAATCTCTAGAGAAATGTTACTCACCATACAACATGTTTTTGTCATGTAGAGGTTTTGCTAAAGTCTTAAAATGGTTATGGTTTTAATCATTGCATTGTACTACTGTTTAATTCAGTTTCAGACTATCCTAGTAAATGATATTTTACATTTTGTTTACCCAACATCAAACACTTAATCATGACAAAAGGTTAAGTTGATCTTTTAAGAATAAAAATAGCGCCAGAAATAAATTCTTTTGCCATTTATGAATGTTGATTTACGTCAGAAGTTGGCAAGACACTGAGTGGTTGATAAATATTGTCAATTTGGTGCAAGAACCCTGTAAGTGCATAAAGAATAGAAAAAGAAGCAGTTCTAGAGCTCTAGCAAATTGGTGACCTTATGATTAACACTGTACAGTGCAAGATATGAAAGCTATTGAAGTGATTGTGATCATATATGCAATGGTACTCTTTGTGCAGGTTTATTTAAATCACAAACAAAATTAATCGGTAATCAAACCGGTTTCTGATTCAGGTGTTTACTCAGTTATTTGCTGTTTTAAACATGCTATGTAGTTATGAAGCTGTTGACAATATTGGACAGGGTGCAATAATAGGGGATGAACAGTATTATAAACACCTTTTATATTTGAACTTAGCTGTAACTCACCACTACTTTTTTTCGTCTCATTTTGCAATAAATTCTTGGTAGTTTATTGCACGGAATGATGTGTGAACGAATGTAGACCAACTGTTGCCAGTTTTCATTGTGAACTTAATATTCAGACAACTTTATAAAATTCATTTTTACATCTCCTGATATTTGCACTATATATTTTTTGCCAATGAAATGGTAAACAAACACATTTTGCCTTTCATGTCCTTTTTGTCGAGTGCAACATCCACAATGTACTGATATTTTGTATGAAAAGCTGTATTATGTAACTGATTGTTTTTTTGTGGTTAAGTGTATACATTGTAGCAACTGTCATAACAATTGACAGTGAAGCGGAAATGACGGGCATTTCATTCATGCTATATGTATGATTAATGAATTTTGAGTGCTCGATTTGCACAAGAGATTTTATATTGTTCTTGGTATTACCATAATTTGTCATCATCATTTTTATCATTGTAGTTGTAGTATTTCTCTATGTCAAAGCTGTTTGAAGAACTTTTCCATGTACGAATGGTGTATGTTGTACACTGTAGTAAATAAATGTGTAAGATTTTTTCTTTATTAAAGATTTGAAATTCACGTTATGGTTGTTTTATTCTGGATGGTTTATGACCTGATAAACCAAGAAAGGACTTAATTCTAACACGAATGAGGTGATTCAACAAAAAGGACTTAATTCTTACACATATACAGTGATTATCAAAGCAATGACTTAAACCTTACAATCATGAGGTGATTATCAAAGCGAACACTTTAGTCTTACAGTCATGAAGTGAATACAGAAAAGGACTCTTAAACTCACTCAGCAATCATGGGCTTAATACTTACAATCATGAGGTTATTATCAAATCAGGGGCTCGGACCTTACACTCATGAAGTGATTATCAAAGCAAGTGCTTAATTTTTGCACTCATAAGACTCATACGGTGATTATCAAAGCAAGGGCTTGAACCTTACACTCATAAGGTGATTATCAAAGCAAGTGCTTGAACCTTACACTCATAAGGTGATTATCAAAGCAAGTGCTTGAACCTTACACTCATAAGGTGATTATCAAAGCAAGTGCTTGAACCTTACACTCATAAGGTGATTATCAAAGCAAGTGCTTGAACCTTACACTCATAAGGTGATTATCAAAGCAAGTGCTTGAACCTTACACTCATAAGGGGCTATTTATACTTTGCGGAACGGAACGAAACGGAACGGAACAAACATTGAGGCACCACACGGGGAACAGCATTTTTTTACTAATATGTAAATATATTAAATAATAATAATGATATATTGAAACTGCCTAGCGAACAGTCGATCAAGGGCTTTTTCGAACTGAACCATCTGAAAACCAACTTCTAAATGGATATTAAAATCTTCGGGACTGCAAACAGTTGTTCCGTTTCGTTCCGCAAAGTATAAATATCCCATAGAATAATGATATTTAGCGGAACGGAACGGAACAAGATTTATTTTTTCTTGTCAATGGAATTTTTCATCCTGATATATTACAGGTACACGAATTTATTACATGCAACCTAGCTGTTTTAAAAAACTATGTTCTTGACTTAGTCAATATAGGAAATCCTATCGCCATAAAATTTATATATTTAAATGTTTTGCACTTGTTGCAGTAATTTAATATTTATTATTCATATAAACTGACGAATGAAAAAAAAATGAGTAGACAATCTAAATATTTTTTGGCGATATCAGGACCTCTTTAATATGTATCGAATGGCCGTCATATCCAGTACACTCATTTTGTATTATATAAAATTCTAAAAAATATTAATAATCATCGTAAACAAATTAAATTTGAAAACATGCTTGCCATATATAAATTGATATTAATAATTAATATTAATAAAGTTGAAATATCACTATTACAGTCGGCATTGTGTACAAACCATGTCTTCAACTTTATAAATTGTGATTCCGTTTCGTTCCGCAAAGTATAAATATCCCATAAGATAATGATATTTAGCGGAACGGAACGGAACAAGATTTGTAGCTGCCAACTTCCCTACATGAATCAGAGGTGGAGGACAAATGATGTCAGACTATATGTCTTATCAAATCGGCACGGAGAACATTGCCCGCCCAAGGATCGAACTTAGACACCGACGCTCCTACTTATTGATCTAAGCGGGCGGGTTGGAAACTTCTATAATTATCGTAAACAAATTCAATTTAAAAAACATATAATTTGAATGTGCATGCAGTAATAAAGCTGAAATACATGTATCACTATTACAGTCAGCATTGTGTACAAACCATGTCTTCAACTCTATAAATTGTGATTCCGTTTCGTTCCGCAAAGTATAAATATCCACTAGGATAATGATATTTAGCGGAACGGAACGGAACAAGATTTGTAGCTGCCAACTTCCCTACATGAATCAGAGGTGGAGGACAAATGATGTCAGACTAAATGTCTTATCAAATCGGCACGGAGAACATTGCCCGCCCAAGGATCGAACTTAGACACCGACGCTCCTACTTATTGATCTAAGCGGGCGGGTTGGAAACTTCTATAATTATCGTAAACAAATTCAATTTAAAAACATATAATTTGAATGTGCATGCAGTAATAAAGCTGAAATACATGTATCACTATTACAGTCAGCATTGTGTACAAACCATGTCTTCAACTCTATAAATTGTGATTCCGTTTCGTTCCGCAAAGTATAAATATCCCCTAGGATAATGATATTTAGCGGAACGGAACGGAACAAGATTTGTAGCTGCCAACTTCCCTACATGAATCAGAGGTGGAGGACAAATGATGTCAGACTAAATGTCTTATCAAATCGGCACGGAGAACATTGCCCGCCCAAGGATCGAACTTAGACACCGACGCTCCTACTTATTGATCTAAGCGGGCGGGTTGGAAACTTCTATAATTATGGTAAACAAATTCAATTTAAAAACATATAATTTGAATGTGCATGTACTAATAAAGCTGAAATACATGTATCACTATTACAGTCAGCATTGTGTACAAACCATGTCTTCAACTCTATAAATTGTGATTCCGTTTCGTTCCGCAAAGTATAAATATCCCCTAGGATAATGATATTTAGCGGAACGGAACGGAACAAGATTTGTAGCTGCCAACTTCCCTACATGAATCAGAGGTGGAGGACAAATGATGTCAGACTAAATGTCTTATCAAATCGGCACGGAGAACATTGCCCGCCCAAGGATCGAACTTAGACACCGATGCTCCTACTTATTGATCTAAGCGGGCGGGTTGGAAACTTCTATAATTATCGTAAACAAATTCAATTTAAAAACATATAATTTGAATGTGCATGCACTTATAAAGCTGAAATACATGTATCACTATTACAGTCAGCATTGTGTACAAACCATGTCTTCAACTCTATAAATTGTGATTCCGTTTCGTTCCGCAAAGTATAAATATCCCCTAGGATAATGATATTTAGCGGAACGGAACGGAACAAGATTTGTAGCTGCCAACTTCCCTACATGAATCAGAGGTGGAGGACAAATGATGTCAGACTAAATGTCTTATCAAATCGGCACGGAGAACATTGCCCGCCCAAGGATCGAACTTAGACACCGACGCTCCTACTTATTGATCTAAGCGGGCGGGTTGGAAACTTCTATAATTATCGTAAACAAATTCAATTTAAAAACATATAATTTGAATGTGCATGCACTTATAAAGCTGAAATACATGTATCACTATTACAGTCAGCATTGTGTACAAACCATGTCTTCAACTCTATAAATTGTGATTCCGTTTCGTTCCGCAAAGTATAAATATCCCCTAGGATAATGATATTTAGCGGAACGGAACGGAACAAGATTTGTAGCTGCCAACTTCCCTACATGAATCAGAGGTGGAGGACAAATGATGTCAGACTAAATGTCTTATCAAATCGGCACGGAGAACATTGCCCGCCCAAGGATCGAACTTAGACACCGATGCTCCTACTTATTGATCTAAGCGGGCGGGTTGGAAACTTCTATAATTATCGTAAACAAATTCAATTTAAAAACATATAATTTGAATGTGCATGCAGTAATAAAGCTGAAATACATGTATCACTATTACAGTCAGCATTGTGTACAAACCATGTCTTCAACTCTATAAATTGTGATTCCGTTTCGTTCCGCAAAGTATAAATATCCCCTAGGATAATGATATTTAGCGGAACGGAACGGAACAAGATTTGTAGCTGCCAACTTCCCTACATGAATCAGAGGTGGAGGACAAATGATGTCAGACTAAATGTCTTATCAAATCGGCACGGAGAACATTGCCCGCCCAAGGATCGAACTTAGACACCGACGCTCCTACTTATTGATCTAAGCGGGCGGGTTGGAAACTTCTATAATTATCGTAAACAAATTCAATTTAAAAACATATAATTTGAATGTGCATGCACTAATAAAGCTGAAATACATGTATCACTATTACAGTCAGCATTGTGTACAAACCATGTCTTCAACTCTATAAATTGTGATTCCGTTTCGTTCCGCAAAGTATAAATATCCCCTAGGATAATGATATTTAGCGGAACGGAACGGAACAAGATTTGTAGCTGCCAACTTCCCTACATGAATCAGAGGTGGAGGACAAATGATGTCAGACTAAATGTCTTATCAAATCGGCACGGAGAACATTGCCCGCCCAAGGATCGAACTTAGACACCGATGCTCCTACTTATTGATCTAAGCGGGCGGGTTGGAAACTTCTATAATTATCGTAAACAAATTCAATTTAAAAACATATAATTTGAATGTGCATGCAGTAATAAAGCTGAAATACATGTATCACTATTACAGTCAGCATTGTGTACAAACCATGTCTTCAACTCTATAAATTGTGATTCCGTTTCGTTCCGCAAAGTATAAATATCCCCTAGGATAATGATATTTAGCGGAACGGAACGGAACAAGATTTGTTATTTAATATCCATTTCCTCCTTTATAATGCTTGTATAAACTTCACATATAAATAATCATTTATGATGCATAAACAAAATCGCAGGCTACATATCCTGCTAATGAAGACTCGTCACTTTTATAAATCACAACATTTAAATAAAATACAGAAATGTGGAACTTATATAACACCGTTTTCAACAGTATTTCAGTCATGTAACGATGGGCAGTTAACCTAAACGGTGTTCCTGGATTCTGTACCCGTACTTACCTGTTCTCCGCAAGTAACTGCCAACTTCCCGGATCGAACTTGCGACTCTACGACCCGAAGACCGACGCTCTTACCTACAGACCTAAGTGTGCGTGTTGGAAACTATATCATTATCGTAAACAAATTTAATTTAAAAACATGTTTGCCATACATAATTTGATTGTGCATGCACTAATAAATCTGAAATATCACTATTAAAGTCAGCGTTGTGTACAAACCACGTCTTCAACTCTATAAATTGTGATTCCGTTTCGTTCCGCAAAGTATGCAGAAATGTGGAAGCTGTAAATGTATCAACGTAATATCATTTTAACTTTAACCATGTGGGGTGGGGTGTTGAACTTCTAAATGCAGTATTCTGCAATCTTGGTATAACAGCCCTATGTAATGGGGTAGATCAGGACTGTTTGAATAGTAAGTAATGTTGCAATTTTTTATGTTATGTATAACTCCACTGAATATGTCGTGTTTGGAAATAGGCGTTTTCATGGTTTTAACAAATTAAACGGTGTCAGTTTTGTTTTGTAAATACTAAAAGCTTGTCTTGTTCAGTTTTCCACCATGATTCACGCGAATAACAAGTCACATTTTTTTTAAAATTGATACAATTTCTGCTACGGTTGTTAATGCTGATACTGCCACTACTGTCCAAAGATCGTCAGTCCATTTCAAGTACGATATTGTATTAACACTAAGCATTTTAAACGAAAATCTTGTTCCGTTCCGTTCCGCTAAATATCATTATCCTAGGGGATATTTATACTTTGCGGAACGAAACGGAATCACAATTTATAGAGTTGAAGACATGGTTTGTACACAATGCTGACTGTAATAGTGATACATGTATTTCAGCTTTATTACTGCATGCACATTCAAATTATATGTTTTTAAATTGAATTTGTTTACGATTATTATAGAAGTTTCCAACCCGCCCGCTTAGATCAATAAGTAGGAGCGTCGGTGTCTAAGTTCGATCCTTGGGCGGGCAATGTTCTCCGTGCCGATTTGATAAGACATTTAGTCTGACATCATTTGTCCTCCACCTCTGATTCATGTAGGGAAGTTGGCAGCTACAAATCTTGTTCCGTTCCGTTCCGCTAAATATCATTATCCTAGGGGATATTTATACTTTGCGGAACGAAACGGAATCACAATTTATAGAGTTGAAGACATGGTTTGTACACAATGCTGACTGTAATAGTGATACATGTATTTCAGCTTTATTACTGCATGCACATTCAAATTATATGTTTTTAAATTGAATTTGTTTACGATAATTATAGAAGTTTCCAACCCGCCCGCTTAGATCAATAAGTAGGAGCATCGGTGTCTAAGTTCGATCCTTGGGCGGGCAATGTTCTCCGTACCGATTTGATAAGACATTTAGTCTGACATCATTTGTCCTCCACCTCTGATTCATGTAGGGAAGTTGGCAGCTACAAATCTTGTTCCGTTCCGTTCCGCTAAATATCATTATCCTAGGGGATATTTATACTTTGCGGAACGAAACGGAATCACAATTTATAGAGTTGAAGACATGGTTTGTACACAATGCTGACTGCAATAGTGATACATGTATTTCAGCTTTATTAGTGCATGCACATTCAAATTATATGTTTTTAAATTGAATTTGTTTACGATAATTATAGAAGTTTCCAACCCGCCCGCTTAGATCAATAAGTAGGAGCGTCGGTGTCTAAGTTCGATCCTTGGGCGGGCAATGTTCTCCGTGCCGATTTGATAAGACATTTAGTCTGACATCATTTTTCCTCCACCTCTGATTCATGTAGGGAAGTTGGCAGCTACAAATCTTGTTCCGTTCCGTTCCGCTAAATATCATTATCCTAGGGGATATTTATACTTTGCGGAACGAAACGGAATCACAATTTATAGAGTTGAAGACATGGTTTGTACACAATGCTGACTGTAATAGTGATACATGTATTTCAGCTTTATTAGTGCATGCACATTCAAATTATATGTTTTTAAATTGAATTTGTTTACGATAATTATAGAAGTTTCCAATCCGCCCGGTTAGATCAATAAGTAGGAGCATCGGTGTCTAAGTTCGATCCTTGGGCGGGCAATGTTCTCCGTGCCGATTTGATAAGACATTTAGTCTGACATCATTTGTCCTCCACCTCTGATTCATGTAGGGAAGTTGGCAGCTACAAATCTTGTTCCGTTCCGTTCCGCTAAATATCATTATCCTAGGGGATATTTATACTTTGCGGAACGAAACGGAATCACAATTTATAGAGTTGAAGACATGGTTTGTACACAATGCTGACTGTAATAGTGATACATGTATTTCAGCTTTATTAGTGCATGCACATTCAAATTATATGTTTTTAAATTGAATTTGTTTACGATAATTATAGAAGTTTCCAACCCGCCCGCTTAGATCAATAAGTAGGAGCGTCGGTGTCTAAGTTCGATCCTTGGGCGGGCAATGTTCTCCGTGCCGATTTGATAAGACATTTAGTCTGACATCATTTGTCCTCCACCTCTGATTCATGTAGGGAAGTTGGCAGCTACAAATCTTGTTCCGTTCCGTTCCGCTAAATATCATTATCCTAGGGGATATTTATACTTTGCGGAACGAAACGGAATCACAATTTATAGAGTTGAAGACATGGTTTGTACACAATGCTGACTGTAATAGTGATACATGTATTTCAGCTTTATTACTGCATGCACATTCAAATTATATGTTTTTAAATTGAATTTGTTTACGATAATTATAGAAGTTTCCAACCCGCCCGCTTAGATCAATAAGTAGGAGCGTCGGTGTCTAAGTTCGATCCTTGGGCGGGCAATGTTCTCCGTGCCGATTTGATAAGACATTTAGTCTGACATCATTTGTCCTCCACCTCTGAATCATGTAGGGAAGTTGGCAGCTACAAATCTTGTTCCGTTCCGTTCCGCTAAATATCATTATCCTAGGGGATATTTATACTTTGCGGAACGAAACGGAATCACAATTTATAGAGTTGAAGACATGGTTTGTACACAATGCTGACTGTAATAGTGATACATGTATTTCAGCTTTATTACTGCATGCACATTCAAATTATATGTTTTTAAATTGAATTTGTTTACGATAATTATAGAAGTTTCCAACCCGCCCGCTTAGATCAATAAGTAGGAGCGTCGGTGACTAAGTTCGATCCTTGGGCGGGCAATGTTCTCCGTGCCGATTTGATAAGACATTTAGTCTGACATCATTTGTCCTCCACCTCTGATTCATGTAGGGAAGTTGGCAGCTACAAATCTTGTTCCGTTCCGTTCCGCTAAATATCATTATCCTAGGGGATATTTATACTTTGCGGAACGAAACGGAATCACAATTTATAAAGTTGAAGACATGGTTTGTACACAATGCCGACTGTAATAGTGATATTTCAACTTTATTAATATTAATTATTAATATCAATTTATATATGGCAAGCATGTTTTCAAATTTAATTTGTTTACGATGATTATTAATATTTTTTAGAATTTTATATAATACAAAATGAGTGTACTGGATATGACGGCCATTCGATACATATTAAAGAGGTCCTGATATCGCCAAAAAATATTTAGATTGTCTACTCATTTTTTTTTCATTCGTCAGTTTATATGAATAATAAATATTAAATTACTGCAACAAGTGCAAAACATTTAAATATATAAATTTTATGGCGATAGGATTTCCTATATTGACTAAGTCAAGAACATAGTTTTTTTAAAACAGCTAGGTTGCATGTAATAAATTCGTGTACCTGTAATATATCAGGATGAAAAATTCCATTGACAAGAAAAAATAAATCTTGTTCCGTTCCGTTCCGCTAAATATCATTATTCTATGGGATATTTATACTTTGCGGAACGAAACGGAACAACTGTTTGCAGTCCCGAAGATTTTAATATCCATTTAGAAGTGGGTTTTCAGACGGTTCAGTTCGAAAAAGCCCTTGATCGACTGTTCGCTAGGCAGTTTCAATATATCATTATTATTATTTAATATATTTACATATTAGTAAAAAAATGCTGTTCCCCGTGTGGTGCCTCAATGTTTGTTCCGTTCCGTTTCGTTCCGTTCCGCAAAGTATAAATAGCCCTCATAAGGTGATTATCAAAGCAAGTGCTTGAACCTTACACTCATAAGGTGATTATCAAAGCAAGTGCTTGAACCTTACACTCATAAGGTGATTATCAAAGCAAGTGCTTGAACCTTACACTCATAAGGTGATTATCAAAGCAAGTGCTTGAACCTTACACTCATAAGGTGATTATCAAAGCAAGTGCTTGAACCTTACACTCATAAGGTGATTATCAAAGCAAGGGCTTGAACCTCAGACTCATGAAGTGATTATCGAAGCAAGGGCTTGAACCTTACACTCATAAGGTGATTATCAAAGCAAGGGCTTGAACCTTACACTCATGAAGTGATTATCAAAGCAAGTGATTAATTTTTGCACTCATAAGGTGATTATCAAAGCAAGGGCTTGAACCTTACACTCATAAGGTGATTATCAAAGCAAGGGCTTGAACCTTACACTCATGAGGTGATTATTGAAGCAAGTGCTTGAACCTTACACTCATGAAGTGATTATCAAAGCAAGGGCTTGAACCTTACACTCATAAGGTGATTAACAAAGCAAGTGCTTGAACCTTACACTCATAAGGTGATTATCAAAGCAAGGGCTTGAACCTTACACTCATAAGGTGATTATCGAAGTAAGGGCTTGAACCTTACACTCATGAAGTGATTATCAAAGCAAGGGCTTGAACCTTACACTCATAAGGTGATTATCAAAGCAAGGGCTTGAACCTCAGACTCATAAGGTGATTATCAAAGCAAGTGCTTGAACCTTACACTCATAAGGTGATTATCAAAGCAAGGGCTTGAACCTTACAATCATGAAGTGATTATCAAAGCAAGTGCTTGAACCTTACACTCATAAGGTGATTATCAAAGCAAGTGCTTGAACCTTACACTCATGAAGTGATTATCAAAGCAAGGGCTTGAACCTTACACTCATAAGGTGATTATCGAAGCAAGGGCTTGAACCTTAGACTCATGAAGTGATTATCAAAGCAAGTGCTTGAACCTTACACTCATAAGGTGATTATCAAAGCAAGGGCTTGAACCTTACAATCATGAAGTGATTATCAAAGCAAGGGCTTGAACCTTACACTCATGAAGTGATTATCAAAGCAAGTGATTAAACCTTACAATCATGAAGTGATTATCAAAGCAAGGGCTTGAACCTTACACTCATAAGGTGATTAACAAAGCAAGGGCTTGAACCTTACAATCATGAGGTGATTAACAAAGCAAGGGCTTGAACCTTACAATCATGAAGTGATTATCAAAGCAAGGGCTTGAACCTTACAATCATGAGGTGATTATCAAAGCAAGGGCTTGAACCTTACACTCATAAGGTGATTAACAAAGCAAGGGCTTGAACCTTACACTCATGAAGTGATTATCAAAGCAAGGGCTTGAACCTTACACTCATGAGGTGATTATCAAAGCAAGGGCTTGAACCTTACACTCATAAGGTGATTATCAAAGCAAGGGCTTGAACCTTACACTCATAAGGTGATTATCAAAGCAAGGGCTTGAACCTTACACTCATAAGGTGATTATCAAAGCAAGGGCTTGAACCTTACACTCATGAAGTGATTATCGAAGCAAGGGCTTGAACCTTACACTCATAAGGTGATTATCGAAGCAAGGGCTTGAACCTTACACTCATAAGGTGATTAACAAAGCAAGGGCTTGAACCTTACACTCATGAAGTGATTATCAAAGCAAGGGCTTGAACCTTACACTCATAAGGTGATTAACAAAGCAAGTGCTTGAACCTTACACTCATAAGGTGATTATCAAAGCAAGGGCTTGAACCTTACACTCATGAAGTGATTATCAAAGCAAGGGCTTGAACCTTACACTCATAAGGTGATTATCAAAGCAAGGGCTTGAACCTTACACTCATAAGGTGATTATCGAAGCAAGGGCTTGAACCTTACACTCATGAAGTGATTATCAAAGCAAGGGCTTGAACCTTACACTCATAAGGTGATTATCGAAGCAAGGGCTTGAACCTTACACTCATAAGGTGATTATCAAAGCAAGGGCTTGAACCTTACACTCATAAGGTGATTATCGAAGCAAGGGCTTGAACCTTACACTCATAAGGTGATTATCAAAGCAAGTGCTTGAACCTTACACTCATGAAGTGATTATCAAAGCAAGGGCTTGAACCTTACACTCATAAGGTGATTAACAAAGCAAGTGCTTGAACCTTACACTCATAAGGTGATTATCAAAGCAAGGGCTTGAACCTTACACTCATGAGGTGATTATCAAAGCAAGTGCTTGAACCTTACACTCATAAGGTGATTATCAAAGCAAGGGCTTGAACCTTACACTCATAAGGTGATTATCAAAGCAAGTGCTTGAACCTTACACTCATGAAGTGATTATCAAAGCAAGTGCTTGAACCTTACACTCATAAGGTGATTATCGAAGCAAGGGCTTGAACCTTACACTCATAAGGTGATTATCAAAGCAAGGGCTTGAACCTTACACTCATGAAGTGATTATCAAAGCAAGGGCTTGAACCTTACACTCATAAGGTGATTATCGAAGCAAGGGCTTGAACCTTACACTCATGAAGTGATTATCAAAGCAAGGGCTTGAACCTTACACTCATAAGGTGATTATCAAAGCAAGGGCTTGAACCTTACACTCATAAGGTGATTATCGAAGTAAGGGCTTGAACCTTAGACTCATGAAGTGATTATCAAAGCAAGTGCTTGAACCTTACACTCATAAGGTGATTATCAAAGCAAGGGCTTGAACCTTACACTCATAAGGTGATTATCAAAGCAAGGGCTTGAACCTTACACTCATAAGGTGATTATCGAAGCAAGGGCTTGAACCTTACACTCATAAGGTGATTATCAAAGCAAGGGCTTGAACCTTACACTCATAAGGTGATTATCAAAGCAAGGGCTTGAACCTTACACTCATAAGGTGATTATCAAAGCAAGTGCTTGAACCTTACACTCATAAGGTGATTATCAAAGCAAGGGCTTGAACCTTACACTCATGAAGTGATTATCGAAGCAAGGGCTTGAACCTTACACTCATGAAGTGATTATCGAAGCAAGGGCTTGAACCTTACACTCATGAAGTGATTATCGAAGCAAGGGCTTGAACCTTACAATCATGAAGTGATTATCAAAGCAAGTGCTTGAACCTTACACTAATAAGGTGATTATCAAAGCAAGTGCTTGAACCTTACACTCATAAGGTGATTATCAAAGCAGGGGCTTGAACCTTACACTCATGAAGTGATTATCAAAGCAAGTGCTTGAACCTTACACTCATGAAGTGATTATCAAAGCAAGGGCTTGAACCTCAGACTCATAAGGTGATTATCGAAGCAAGGGCTTGAACCTTACACTCATGAAGTGATTATCGAAGCAAGGGCTTGAACCTTACACTCATAAGGTGATTATCGAAGCAAGGGCTTGAACCTTACACTCATGAAGTGATTATCGAAGCAAGGGCTTGAACCTTACACTCATGAAGTGATTATCGAAGCAAGGGCTTGAACCTTACACTCATAAGGTGATTATCGAAGCAAGTGCTTGAACCTTACACTCATGAAGTGATTATCGAAGCAAGGGCTTGAACCTTACACTCATGAAGTGATTATCAAAGCAAGTGCTTGAACCTTACACTCATGAAGTGATTATCAAAGCAAGTGCTTGAACCTTACACTCATAAGGTGATTATCGAAGCAAGGGCTTGAACCTTACACTCATGAAGTGATTATCGAAGCAAGGGCTTGAACCTTACACTCATGAAGTGATTATCGAAGCAAGGGCTTGAACCTTACACTCATGAAGTGATTATCGAAGCAAGGGCTTGAACCTTACACTCATGAAGTGATTATCGAAGCAAGGGCTTGAACCTTACACTCATGAAGTGATTATCGAAGCAAGGGCTTGAACCTTACACTCATAAGGTGTTTATCAAAGCAAGTGCTTGAACCTTACACTCATGAAGTGATTATCAAAGCAAGGGCTTGAACCTTACAATCATGAAGTGATTATCAAAGCAAGTGCTTGAACCTCAGACTCATAAGGTGATTATCAAAGCAAGGGCTTGAACCTTACACTCATGAAGTGATTATCAAAGCAAGGGCTTGAACCTTACACTCATAAGGTGATTATCAAAGCAAGGGCTTGAACCTTACACTCATAAGGTGATTATCAAAGCAAGGGCTTGAACCTTACACTCATGAAGTGATTATCAAAGCAAGGGCTTGAACCTTACACTCATAAGGTGATTAACAAAGCAAGGGCTTGAACCTTACACTCATAAGGTGATTATCGAAGCAAGGGCTTGAACCTTACACTCATGAAGTGATTATCAAAGCAAGGGCTTGAACCTTACACTCATAAGGTGATTATCGAAGCAAGGGCTTGAACCTTACACTCATAAGGTGATTATCAAAGCAAGGGCTTGAACCTTACACTCATAAGGTGATTATCGAAGCAAGGGCTTGAACCTTACACTCATAAGGTGATTATCGAAGCAAGTGCTTGAACCTTAGACTCATGAAGTGATTATCGAAGCAAGGGCTTGAACCTTACACTCATAAGGTGATTAACAAAGCAAGTGCTTGAACCTTACACTCATAAGGTGATTATCAAAGCAAGGGCTTGAACCTTACACTCATGAGGTGATTATCAAAGCAAGTGCTTGAACCTTACACTCATAAGGTGATTATCAAAGCAAGGGCTTGAACCTTACACTCATAAGGTGATTATCAAAGCAAGTGCTTGAACCTTACACTCATGAAGTGATTATCAAAGCAAGTGCTTGAACCTTACACTCATAAGGTGATTATCGAAGCAAGGGCTTGAACCTTACACTCATAAGGTGATTATCAAAGCAAGGGCTTGAACCTTACACTCATGAAGTGATTATCAAAGCAAGGGCTTGAACCTTACACTCATAAGGTGATTATCGAAGCAAGGGCTTGAACCTTACACTCATAAGGTGATTATCGAAGCAAGGGCTTGAACCTTACACTCATAAGGTGATTATCAAAGCAAGGGCTTGAACCTTACACTCATAAGGTGATTATCGAAGCAAGTGCTTGAACCTTACACTCATAAGGTGATTATCGAAGCAAGGGCTTGAACCTTACACTCATAAGGTGATTATCAAAGCAAGGGCTTGAACCTTACACTCATAAGGTGATTATCAAAGCAAGGGCTTGAACCTTACACTCATAAGGTGATTATCAAAGCAAGTGCTTGAACCTTACACTCATAAGGTGATTATCAAAGCAAGGGCTTGAACCTTACACTCATGAAGTGATTATCAAAGCAAGGGCTTGAACCTTACACTCATGAAGTGATTATCGAAGCAAGGGCTTGAACCTTACACTCATGAAGTGATTATCGAAGCAAGGGCTTGAACCTTACACTCATGAAGTGATTATCAAAGCAAGTGCTTGAACCTTACACTCATAAGGTGATTATCAAAGCAAGTGCTTGAACCTTACACTCATAAGGTGATTATCAAAGCAGGGGCTTGAACCTTACACTCATGAAGTGATTATCAAAGCAAGTGCTTGAACCTTACACTCATGAAGTGATTATCAAAGCAAGGGCTTGAACCTCAGACTCATAAGGTGATTATCGAAGCAAGGGCTTGAACCTTACACTCATGAAGTGATTATCAAAGCAAGTGCTTGAACCTTACACTCATAAGGTGATTATCGAAGCAAGGGCTTGAACCTTACACTCATAAAGTGATTATCAAAGCAAGGGCTTGAACCTTACACTCATGAAGTGATTATCGAAGCAAGGGCTTGAACCTTACACTCATGAAGTGATTATCGAAGCAAGGGCTTGAACCTTACACTCATGAAGTGATTATCAAAGCAAGGGCTTGAACCTTACACTCATAAGGTGATTATCGAAGCAAGGGCTTGAACCTTACACTCATGAAGTGATTATCGAAGCAAGGGCTTGAACCTTACACTCATGAAGTGATTATGGAAGCAAGGGCTTGAACCTTACACTCATGAAGTGATTATCGAAGCAAGGGCTTGAACCTTACACTCATGAAGTGATTATCAAAGCAAGTGCTTGAACCTTACACTCATGAAGTGATTATCGAAGCAAGGGCTTGAACCTTACACTCATAAGGTGATTATCAAAGCAAGTGCTTGAACCTTACACTCATGAAGTGATTATCAAAGCAAGGGCTTGAACCTTACAATCATGAAGTGATTATCAAAGCAAGTGCTTGAACCTCAGACTCATAAGGTGATTATCAAAGCAAGGGCTTGAACCTCAGACTCATAAGGTGATTATCGAAGCAAGTGCTTGAACCTTACACTCATAAGGTGATTATCGAAGCAAGTGCTTGAACCTTACACTCATAAGGTGATTATCGAAGCAAGTGCTTGAACCTTACACTCATAAGGTGATTATCAAAGCAAGTGCTTGAACCTTACACTCATAAGGTGATTATCGAAGCAAGGGCTTGAAACTTACACTCATAAGGTGATTATCGAAGCAAGTCCTTGAACCTTACACTCATGAAGTGATTATCAAAGCAAGGGCTTGAACCTTACACTCATAAGGTGATTAACAAAGCAAGTGCTTGAACCTTACACTCATAAGGTGATTATCAAAGCAAGGGCTTGAACCTTACACTCATGAGGTGATTATCAAAGCAAGTGCTTGAACCTTACACTCATAAGGTGATTATCAAAGCAAGGGCTTGAACCTTACACTCATAAGGTGATTATCAAAGCAAGTGCTTGAACCTTACACTCATGAAGTGATTATCAAAGCAAGTGCTTGAACCTTACACTCATAAGGTGATTATCGAAGCAAGGGCTTGAACCTTACACTCATAAGGTGATTATCAAAGCAAGGGCTTGAACCTTACACTCATGAAGTGATTATCAAAGCAAGTGCTTGAACCTTACACTCATAAGGTGATTATCGAAGCAAGGGCTTGAACCTTACACTCATGAAGTGATTATCGAAGCAAGTGCTTGAACCTTACACTCATAAGGTGATTATCAAAGCAAGGGCTTGAACCTTACACTCATAAGGTGATTATCGAAGCAAGTGCTTGAACCTTACACTCATAAGGTGATTATCGAAGCAAGGGCTTGAACCTTACACTCATAAGGTGATTATCAAAGCAAGTGCTTGAACCTTACACTCATAAGGTGATTATCAAAGCAAGTGCTTGAACCTTACACTCATAAGGTGATTATCAAAGCAAGTGCTTGAACCTTACACTCATAAGGTGATTATCAAAGCAAGGGCTTGAACCTTACACTCATGAAGTGATTATCAAAGCAAGGGCTTGAACCTTACACTCATGAAGTGATTATCGAAGCAAGGGCTTGAACCTTACACTCATGAAGTGATTATCGAAGCAAGGGCTTGAACCTTACACTCATGAAGTGATTATCAAAGCAAGTGCTTGAACCTTACACTCATAAGGTGATTATCAAAGCAAGTGCTTGAACCTTACACTCATAAGGTGATTATCAAAGCAGGGGCTTGAACCTTACACTCATGAAGTGATTATCAAAGCAAGTGCTTGAACCTTACACTCATGAAGTGATTATCAAAGCAAGGGCTTGAACCTCAGACTCATAAGGTGATTATCGAAGCAAGGGCTTGAACCTTACACTCATGAAGTGATTATCAAAGCAAGTGCTTGAACCTTACACTCATAAGGTGATTATCGAAGCAAGGGCTTGAACCTTACACTCATAAAGTGATTATCAAAGCAAGGGCTTGAACCTTACACTCATGAAGTGATTATCGAAGCAAGGGCTTGAACCTTACACTCATAAGGTGATTATCGAAGCAAGGGCTTGAACCTTACACTCATGAAGTGATTATCAAAGCAAGGGCTTGAACCTTACACTCATAAGGTGATTATCGAAGCAAGGGCTTGAACCTTACACTCATGAAGTGATTATCGAAGCAAGGGCTTGAACCTTACACTCATGAAGTGATTATGGAAGCAAGGGCTTGAACCTTACACTCATGAAGTGATTATCGAAGCAAGGGCTTGAACCTTACACTCATGAAGTGATTATCAAAGCAAGTGCTTGAACCTTACACTCATGAAGTGATTATCGAAGCAAGGGCTTGAACCTTACACTCATAAGGTGATTATCAAAGCAAGTGCTTGAACCTTACACTCATGAAGTGATTATCAAAGCAAGGGCTTGAACCTTACAATCATGAAGTGATTATCAAAGCAAGTGCTTGAACCTCAGACTCATAAGGTGATTATCAAAGCAAGGGCTTGAACCTCAGACTCATAAGGTGATTATCGAAGCAAGTGCTTGAACCTTACACTCATAAGGTGATTATCGAAGCAAGTGCTTGAACCTTACACTCATAAGGTGATTATCGAAGCAAGTGCTTGAACCTTACACTCATAAGGTGATTATCAAAGCAAGTGCTTGAACCTTACACTCATAAGGTGATTATCGAAGCAAGGGCTTGAAACTTACACTCATAAGGTGATTATCGAAGCAAGTCCTTGAACCTTACACTCATGAAGTGATTATCAAAGCAAGGGCTTGAACCTTACACTCATAAGGTGATTAACAAAGCAAGTGCTTGAACCTTACACTCATAAGGTGATTATCAAAGCAAGGGCTTGAACCTTACACTCATGAAGTGATTATCGAAGCAAGGGCTTGAACCTTACACTCATAAGGTGATTATCAAAGCAAGGGCTTGAACCTTACACTCATAAGGTGATTATCAAAGCAAGTGCTTGAACCTTACACTCATGAAGTGATTATCGAAGCAAGTGCTTGAACCTTACACTCATAAGGTGATTATCGAAGCAAGGGCTTGAACCTTACACTCATAAGGTGATTATCAAAGCAAGGGCTTGAACCTTACACTCATGAAGTGATTATCAAAGCAAGTGCTTGAACCTTACACTCATAAGGTGATTATCGAAGCAAGGGCTTGAACCTTACACTCATGAAGTGATTATCGAAGCAAGTGCTTGAACCTTACACTCATAAGGTGATTATCAAAGCAAGGGCTTGAACCTTACACTCATAAGGTGATTATCGAAGCAAGTGCTTGAACCTTACACTCATAAGGTGATTATCGAAGCAAGGGCTTGAACCTTACACTCATAAGGTGATTATCAAAGCAAGTGCTTGAACCTTACACTCATAAGGTGATTATCAAAGCAAGTGCTTGAACCTTACACTCATAAGGTGATTATCAAAGCAAGTGCTTGAACCTTACACTCATAAGGTGATTATCAAAGCAAGGGCTTGAACCTTACACTCATGAAGTGATTATCAAAGCAAGGGCTTGAACCTTACACTCATGAAGTGATTATCGAAGCAAGGGCTTGAACCTTACACTCATGAAGTGATTATCGAAGCAAGGGCTTGAACCTTACACTCATGAAGTGATTATCAAAGCAAGTGCTTGAACCTTACACTCATAAGGTGATTATCAAAGCAAGTGCTTGAACCTTACACTCATAAGGTGATTATCAAAGCAGGGGCTTGAACCTTACACTCATGAAGTGATTATCAAAGCAAGTGCTTGAACCTTACACTCATGAAGTGATTATCAAAGCAAGGGCTTGAACCTCAGACTCATAAGGTGATTATCGAAGCAAGGGCTTGAACCTTACACTCATGAAGTGATTATCAAAGCAAGTGCTTGAACCTTACACTCATAAGGTGATTATCGAAGCAAGGGCTTGAACCTTACACTCATAAAGTGATTATCAAAGCAAGGGCTTGAACCTTACACTCATGAAGTGATTATCGAAGCAAGGGCTTGAACCTTACACTCATGAAGTGATTATCGAAGCAAGGGCTTGAACCTTACACTCATAAGGTGATTATCAAAGCAAGGGCTTGAACCTTACACTCATAAGGTGATTATCGAAGCAAGGGCTTGAACCTTACACTCATGAAGTGATTATCGAAGCAAGGGCTTGAACCTTACACTCATGAAGTGATTATCGAAGCAAGGGCTTGAACCTTACACTCATGAAGTGATTATCGAAGCAAGGGCTTGAACCTTACACTCATGAGGTGATTATCGAAGCAAGGGCTTGAACCTTACACTCATGAAGTGATTATCGAAGCAAGGGCTTGAACCTTACACTCATAAGGTGATTATCAAAGCAAGGGCTTGAACCTTACACTCATGAAGTGATTATCAAAGCAAGGGCTTGAACCTTACAATCATGAAGTGATTATCAAAGCAAGTGCTTGAACCTCAGACTCATAAGGTGATTATCAAAGCAAGGGCTTGAACCTCAGACTCATAAGGTGATTATCGAAGCAAGTGCTTGAACCTTACACTCATAAGGTGATTATCGAAGCAAGTGCTTGAACCTTACACTCATAAGGTGATTATCGAAGCAAGTGCTTGAACCTTACACTCATAAGGTGATTATCAAAGCAAGTGCTTGAACCTTACACTCATAAGGTGATTATCGAAGCAAGGGCTTGAAACTTACACTCATAAGGTGATTATCGAAGCAAGTGCTTGAACCTTACACTCATGAAGTGATTATCAAAGCAAGGGCTTGAACCTTACACTCATAAGGTGATTAACAAAGCAAGGGCTTGAACCTTACACTCATGAAGTGATTATCAAAGCAAGGGCTTGAACCTTACACTCATAAGGTGATTATCGAAGCAAGGGCTTGAACCTTACACTCATAAGGTGATTATCAAAGCAAGGGCTTGAACCTTACACTCATGAAGTGA
This sequence comes from Mya arenaria, assembly GCF_026914265.1. Taxonomy (NCBI): domain Eukaryota; kingdom Metazoa; phylum Mollusca; class Bivalvia; order Myida; family Myidae; genus Mya; species Mya arenaria. Next base: position 40,584,727 of record NC_069133.1, on the reverse strand, counting down.
TTATCAAAGCAAGGGCTTGAACCTTACACTCATAAGGTGATTATCGAAGCAAGGGCTTGAACCTTACACTCATGAAGTGATTATCGAAGCAAGGGCTTGAACCTTACACTCATAAGGTGATTATCAAAGCAAGGGCTTGAACCTTACACTCATAAGGTGATTATCGAAGCAAGGGCTTGAACCTTACACTCATAAGGTGATTATCGAAGCAAGGGCTTGAACCTTACACTCATAAGGTGATTATCAAAGCAAGTGCTTGAACCTTACACTCATAAGGTGATTATCAAAGCAAGGGCTTGAACCTTACACTCATAAGGTGATTATCAAAGCAAGGGCTTGAACCTTACACTCATAAGGTGATTATCAAAGCAAGGGCTTGAACCTTACACTCATGAAGTGATTATCAAAGCAAGGGCTTGAACCTTACACTCATGAAGTGATTATCGAAGCAAGGGCTTGAACCTTACACTCATGAAGTGATTATCGAAGCAAGGGCTTGAACCTTACACTCATGAAGTGATTATCAAAGCAAGTGCTTGAACCTTACACTCATAAGGTGATTATCAAAGCAAGTGCTTGAACCTTACACTCATAAGGTGATTATCAAAGCAGGGGCTTGAACCTTACACTCATGAAGTGATTATCAAAGCAAGTGCTTGAACCTTACACTCATGAAGTGATTATCAAAGCAAGGGCTTGAACCTTACACTTATAAGGTGATTATCGAAGCAAGGGCTTGAACCTTACACTCATGAAGTGATTATCGAAGCAAGTGCTTGAACCTTACACTCATAAGGTGATTATCGAAGCAAGGGCTTGAACCTTACACTCATAAGGTGATTATCAAAGCAAGGGCTTGAACCTTACACTCATGAAGTGATTATCGAAGCAAGGGCTTGAACCTTACACTCATGAAGTGATTATCGAAGCAAGGGCTTGAACCTTACACTCATGAAGTGATTATCAAAGCAAGGGCTTGAACCTTACACTCATAAGGTGATTATCGAAGCAAGGGCTTGAACCTTACACTCATGAAGTGATTATCGAAGCAAGGGCTTGAACCTTACACTCATGAAGTGATTATCGAAGCAAGGGCTTGAACCTTACACTCATGAAGTGATTATCGAAGCAAGGGCTTGAACCTTACACTCATGAAGTGATTATCGAAGCAAGGGCTTGAACCTTACACTCATGAAGTGATTATCGAAGCAAGGGCTTGAACCTTACACTCATAAGGTGATTATCAAAGCAAGTGCTTGAACCTTACACTCATGAAGTGATTATCAAAGCAAGGGCTTGAACCTTACAATCATGAAGTGATTATCAAAGCAAGTGCTTGAACCTCAGACTCATAAGGTGATTATCAAAGCAAGGGCTTGAACCTCAGACTCATAAGGTGATTATCGAAGCAAGTGCTTGAACCTTACACTCATAAGGTGATTATCGAAGCAAGTGCTTGAACCTTACACTCATAAGGTGATTATCAAAGCAAGTGCTTGAACCTTACACTCATAAGGTGATTATCAAAGCAAGTGCTTGAACCTTACACTCATAAGGTGATTATCAAAGCAAGTGCTTGAACCTTACACTCATAAGGTGATTATCAAAGCAAGTGCTTGAGCCTTACACTCATAAGGTGATTATCGAAGCAAGGGCTTGAACCTTACACTCATAAGGTGATTATCAAAGCAAGGGCTTGAACCTCAGACTCATAAGGTGATTATCAAAGCAAGGGCTTGAACCTCAGACTCATGAAGTGATTATCGAAGCAAGGGCTTGAACCTTACACTCATAAGGTGATTATCGAAGCAAGGGCTTGAACCTTACACTCATAAGGTGATTATCGAAGCAAGGGCTTGAACCTTACACTCATGAAGTGATTATCAAAGCAAGGGCTTGAACCTTACACTCATAAGGTGATTATCAAAGCAAGGGCTTGAACCTTACACTCATAAGGTGATTATCAAAGCAAGTGCTTGAACCTTACACTCATAAGGTGATTATCGAAGCAAGTGCTTGAACCTTACACTCATGAAGTGATTATCGAAGCAAGTGCTTGAACCTTACACTCATAAGGTGATTATCAAAGCAAGTGCTTGAACCTTACACTCATAAGGTGATTATCAAAGCAAGGGCTTGAACCTTACACTCATAAGGTGATTATCAAAGCAAGGGCTTGAACCTTACACTCATGAAGTGATTATCGAAGCAAGGGCTTGAACCTTACACTCATGAAGTGATTATCGAAGCAAGGGCTTGAACCTTACACTCATAAGGTGATTATCAAAGCAAGTGCTTGAACCTTACACTCATAAGGTGATTATCAAAGCAAGTGCTTGAACCTTACACTCATAAGGTGATTATCAAAGCAAGGGCTTGAACCTTACACTCATAAGGTGATTATCAAAGCAAGGGCTTGAACCTTAGACTCATGAAGTGATTATCAAAGCAAGTGCTTGAACCTTACACTCATGAAGTGATTATCGAAGCAAGTGCTTGAACCTTACACTCATAAGGTGATTATCAAAGCAAGGGCTTGAACCTTACACTCATAAGGTGATTATCGAAGCAAGGGCTTGAACCTTACACTCATGAAGTGATTATCAAAGCAAGGACTAAATTCTTGCACTCTTGAGGTGATTATAAAAAGGAAGAACTTAATTCTTGGGCTCCTGACTTGATAATGAAAACAAGGACTTAATTCTTTACAACTCGCAACATAGTCATGCAATCCAGTCCATTATTCGTTATTCTTCCGATATATCTGCATTATTATTTATTAGCCAGAAAGTATTTGTCGAGAAGTGCCTACATAATTATGATCAATAACTCAATATGTATCTTCAAGTTCTTCTGAATTATTCATACCATGCTGCACTATATATATATATATATATTGACTTGGCATTACTTTCAACACAATGCCAGATTAAGTTTATCAAACCTTTCTGCTACAAATCTGTCTTAAATGGTAGGTGACCTGCTGGAACTGACCTCTCTTACTTATCTGAAGGTTGGTTTAAAGTGGTTGGATTGAGTTTCATGTAGTATAATGAGTACTTGGTCTGACATATAATGGTTTTCTTTCACCATAAGGAAGCCAATGCACATGTCATGACATGTTATGTCATGGCTGATAATTTTCTGATGAGTATCAACTTCTACACAGTGGTTAGTTCCCATTCAGTCCTACAGTATATGCAGCTTCTGAGCATCAAGCTGATGCTGGGCTTATCAGTGGAACTAACCTGCCAAAGCTGTAAACTGACCACTTGACCCCGTCCCTGCAGAGAGCTGTTTGCTGACTAATTTGAGCAATTCTTGTCTTGAGATTTGTGTAATTTTATTCACTTGCTTGATAGAGTGGGTAGTATTGCTCTACAGTAACACATATGATGTGATGATGATCGATACCACGTTTCATGACCCTGTTCAAAACCATGAAGAATTCATTTAGGTCAAATACATTTTATCCTTAGATATAAAATAGTAATTTGGTTAGTTCTAAACAAAACAATACGGCACTGATTAAGAAACAGGAGATGTTAGTAAAAAATATTAGAAAAATATATGTTGAAAAATACCACACTTAATAATTTTTTAAAGTTAGTTTCCTGTGAGACCTCTCAAAGCAGTGAATTAGTTAAACCAATAATATAAATAATATTTATAAAGAATATGGGCAATGCATCTAGATAAACAGATATACAAAAAGATAAAGGTCAACTGAAGTGAATACCAATATGTTTTTGATAATATGACAATGGGTAAGTAATGGCAACTTTCAAGCAAGCCTTTATAGTTATTGATCCTTATATTTTTAATAGAAATCAGACTTTCTGTCCATCGGTACCAATGATTTCTGATCAATAAAATAAGAACACATGGGCTCAGAGACCTCAAACTTGGAAGGCAGGTTGAAAATGACCAGCTTACGAACCCTATTGACTTTGGGGTCAGTGGGTCAAAGTTTAGGTTGCAGTGACCTCAAGCAGAATATCAGTAGTGATCATTATCTGTAGAAACTATGGACTGGGGACTTCAAACTTCATAGGCAGGTTGGTGTGACCTGCAAATTCTATTGACTTTAACATCAGTGGTCAAGTTTGTGGTGACCTCGAGCTGAAAATTTGAGAACTAAAGAATGCTTAGAATGAATTAGATACCTCAAACTTGGTAGGCCCAAATACTAATATCTATCTGTCCAATGAGGCCTTGGGGGGCATTTGTCACGATCCTGTGACAGCTTTAATGTTTAAACAATTTATCCTTTTTTATAAGTTATCAATCAGAAAAAGCTTTTTGATAACAAGGTCACCATAACTGTAACCTTTGACCTACTAAACTCAAAATCAAAAAGGGTCATCTGCTGGTCATGACCAACCTTGCTACCAAGTTTGAGGAACAGACCAAAGCCTACTCAAGACCTCAACCTGACAATCTTGTTGTGTACAAGGTCACCTCTGACAAACTGATGTCAAAATTCATATGGGTCATCTGCTGATCATGACCAACCAACCTACCAAGTTTAAGGACCTTAGGCCCAATCATTTTCTAGATATCAATCAGACAATATTTTGTCGACCAACAAGTCTACCAATAAGTATAAAGCAGTATCCTCCCACTGCTTCAAATTGGGGTTATAATAAATTCCTTTAAAAGTCCAAATCCAGTTATTTTTCGTTTGTAGTGGCATTGAGCTTTACTGCTCGTCATAGGAGACTGATGCAGGATGATCAAGTCCCATCCTTCTATAATTTATACAACTTTTTGTAGCATGATACAGCCTTGATTTTCTGCATTTGTTTAAATAATTGGATATTTGCGCTACTGATACATTTGGATCCAAAACCCTGAAATCATTTCAGAACCTGCCATACAAGAACTATATATAATCTTTCTGAAAAACATGTTATATGATATCTCTGCTTATATATGCCAAATAATTTTCCCAAACATTTACATATTGATTGTTGAAAAATCATTAACTGTTTGAATGCAATTTCATCACCTTTTCAGACCGAGCAGAAAAATATCTTAAAAATATTGTAAAACACCCACAGACTGATTGCTGAGAAAAGAATGTCTGACATACATACTTTATTCTTGACATGCACTTATAATATACGTCAACTGAAATAAACACTACCTTGAGCTATGAAATTGCATCATTACTTTTGCCTGTGAATTCGGTGTAAACAAACAGTCCTTGAAAATAGTGTATTCGGAAAAACAGGAAAAACAGCCAAGTTTTAATTAGAAGAACATAATAATTACGAAAAAACTCAATGAATCAGAAGGGTGGGACACCAATTTATCTTATGATTTGAACGAGGCGGTACTTATTTATTATTCAAGGAAATTAGGCATTTTTATGTTTGTGGTAAAACATGGTTTAATGTTTTTTGAATACAATTTAAAACTTCTTCAGTTTTTAAGTGCTATAAAGTCAATGTGCGACCATGACCTTGAAACAACATCTTGAACATTCATTGCACACCATGTTTCAGTGTGGTACATTGAAGGTATTTGAGGTACAATAAAGCTTGTCTTTTCAACAATCCATTGGCAATTATGCCGAATTCGGATGCTTGGTGACTCTGTATAATATTGGTATATGTGCAAGGGTTATTGCTTGCTAGTAATGAAAAATAAAAAAGGCAATTTTTCACTATTAAAGTTGAAAATTGTTACTAAGATGCTTATTGAATATGGCCCCAGTTCCATTGAACTCTTTTTTCAGGGACTGTTCCAAGGCGGTAATCCGATCATTTAACAATACGGCAATTTTGGTGAGGGGGTGGTTAGTTTGTTGTGTTTGTATTTGTGTATGTGGTGTGATTTATTGTTTTTGTCTTTATATATGTGTGGGTATGTGATGTTAATACACTATGTTTGCGTCTATAGTTCATTGTCATTTGGGCCCTTGCCTTGTGCCCCAAAACAGGGTTTATTTTTTAATTATCGACTACTGGGCTTGTCCCTGTATTTTTCATTGTATTATTGAGGCTGTTTGTAATCCTGCTCCCAGGCATCCAATATTCTCATCATTGTTCATTGGAAACCTTTAATAATACAATGAGTAATGGCCCTATGGTATTTCTATTTCCTTGTGCACTTAATGTTATTGTGCAGTCATGAAAAGTACACTTTTGAATCTTTGATGCAACATTGAGAGTGATCATGCCATTCGCATGCTTCTTGATTTTAAAGCTGCACTCTCACAGATTTACTGTTTTTACAACTGTTGAATTTTGTTTGTCTTAGAATGAGCCATTTTTTGCGTAAATATCTGCAAACCAGTGATATAAGGCTGCTGACAAAAGGTCAGATCGCAGATTTTCATAATTCCATTCGAAAATTAATATTTTATTGCCAAAAGCGTTATAAACGGTTCTAAGAAAAATGCATTAAACATTATTTTAAACTTTATATTATTATATTTTAACTTAAACATTAAAATCTGTGATCTGATTTTTTGTCAGCAGTCTTATATTACTGGTTTCCATACATTTTCGCCTAAATTGGCTCGTCCCAAGACAAAAAACTAAATAGTTGTCAAAATGTTCAATCTGTGAGTGTGTAGCTTTAAATAGAACAAATTGAATTGAAAGGTATCTGGGACACAATACCAATAATTTCAGATGCCAGGTGACCTATATTTGAATGTGTTTAATGTGTATACAAAGAGTTTGTATCAATTAAACAGAAAATTGCATTAAAAACAATTGTATTAAAAACAATCTATTTTTGCCTGGAAAGATTGTAAAATTTGTCTTTACGCATCTGATTTCAGTTGAAATAAAGTACAAACATCCAAATGCGATCACCTTATTGATGCTGTATTGTCGGTCATTTATTTAACATATTTATTTAAACATTATTTACTTATAAAGGATTGTGAAGAGAGTTACATTAACTCATGCAAAGTCACTCTCATTGGCACGATGTTGTGCAAGAGTGTGGTCTTGTGTTGTGGGGGAAAGCGTAGTACCTGGAGGAAACTCACTTGTCCAGCTTGATGAACACAAACCAAACATGCGCCCAAGCTGGGAATTGAACCCAGGTCACCTTGGTGAGAAGTGAGTGCGCTAACCACTGCACTAACATGAATGGACAACCTAATACATATCAGTATTCTGCAACTTGCAATACCCTTTTAAATGATGACAATACTTTAAATAAATGGGACTTCTGGCCATCAATATTTCACAATATTGCCATTGGTTCAATAAAATGGCAAGTTTATTAAATTTGTTCATGTTTGATTACTTGAATTTGATAATTAAAAGAAAGAAAATGAGTTACATAACAAATATGACCTTTGTCGTATTTTTTGCTTTCGTGTATTTATGTACTTGTATAATGGGCCTGTGGGCTGTTTCTACTAATAAAAAAATGGAATTAAAACTAGAAATGTGTCCATAGGACACGGATGCCCCCACTTCGGTTTTTTGTCACAGAAAATAAGCCATAATGATTTTTGAAGTATTTTTGGCAAAAAAGGGCCGTAACTCCTAAATGACTAAAGCGATTTCCATGACTATCGAACTTGATCAAGATATTATGGTCACAAACATGTGTTTAAAGTTTGGTGAGGATTGGACAAACAGTTTTCAAGAATTAGATCGGAAACAATCTTCGGGACGTATTTTTCAAGTCTTTTTTTGCAAATAAAGGGCCGTAACTCCTAAATGACAAAAGCGATTTCCATGGCTAAGGAACTTGATCAAGATATTATGGTCACAAACATGTGTTTAAAGTTTGGTGAGGATTGGACAAACGGTTTTCAAGAATTAGATCGGAAACAATCTTTGGGACGTACGTACGTACAGACAGACAGACGTACGTACGGACAAGGGCAACCCTATATGCCGCCACTTTGTGGGGGCATAAAAATGGCACACATGCAAAGTTGTTTATTAATAAACAAATAAATAGACTTAAAATCAAAACAATACTTTAGAAATATCTTGAACACTGAAGAGCTGAGACAATAGCTCACATTCTAAAGTATCAACATTTATAAACAACAAACAACAGCAATAACAATAATTATGATCTTGGCAAACAACACTTTGCATACATTTCTGAACTTCTTCTGACGAGAATTAATCATGACAGACATATATTGTGGCAACACTTTTCCAGATATTGTGAATGAGCCTTACTTTTTTTCTTTCTAAAAACCAATTGTTCAATTCTTAGAATCCAAAAGAATCACCCTAATAGACACTTTGACATCTTTACAAAGAGACATTAATGCATCACTTGAGTGACTGATAGCTTTAACTGAATTAAGTTTCTTGGTATCCAAAGAAACTCCTTCATAGACACTTTCATATTGGTCCATCTTCACAAAGAGAAATAAATGTGTCAGTTGAGTGTCTTAAAGCTTGAAATGAATTAAATTCTCTAAATAATTTAAAAGAGGGGAAGTTGTTCTTCCTATTACACATACAATGTATGATAGCACCTGGATGAACAATTTGGTAGAAGGCCACTAAGTCAATAATAAAAATAATATGCCCACCTTCGGGGGCATAATAAAATTATTCTGGCAAGTGTTCAGAAATTTACTCCTGAAAATGTAACATATGTACTTCAAATTTATCAGAATGTTAAGTCCCTATAAGGATCCATTTAATGGTTACTGTTTTAATGCAATGATACACTACCTGTATAAACTGATAACTATGGCAGAAACACAGTATTATGAAATTTGAGCAGTTTTCGGTTCTCTGTAACCATGACGATTTGTTTACAAAAACGAAGTTTTGGTTTCCATGAGAAAACATCCTGGTTTCATTGGCAACATATCTTGGTTCCCATGACAACACATCCTGGTTTCCATGGCAACACATCCTGGTTTCCATGGCAACACATCCTGGTTTCAATGGCAACACATTTTGGTTTCCATGGAAACCTCATCCTGGCACTGACAATCGGTAGAAGAGCACCATGGGGCTGGGCTGTAAAATAAGAAAACAGGTAAGCTTATAAAAAGAAATAATGACCTAAGGCAGGGTAAAGATAAAATACCCATAGAAAAAAAAACAGTACCTCTCCCTCAACTTCTGAATAGGCAGAAATATTCAAATCCATCCAAGGCGTATTTTGTCTTACACCATGTCCAGATAATTCATGTAAGGATAGAGTAAAACAAAGTAAGGTTGATGTAATATGAATGTCTGATTAAAACAAGAGCTGTCACATACATGATGTAAATTTGATAAGATCTGACATGGATCTGATGTTGGATAACTATCAAAATATACATTTTTGTATCTTGAGACACATGCTGTGATAGAATTACTAGTTAAGACACAAATTATTACCATGAAATTCCTCTAAGGCCCGTATGACCTCTAAGCATGAACTTGACCTTTGAAGCAAGAGTGAGTATGCTATACATGGCACACTTTCCAATGCTGCTGTTTAATCTAAATCTAATTGAAAGTGACAAGGTTACAGCTTATTATTATGAAACCCCTATCAGGTCCCAATGACCACTCAGAGTGACCTTGACCTTTAAGATAAGAGCATGCATGCTATTTACGACACACCCTCCCATGCTGCAGTACAAAACTGTTCAAGTTTGATTGAAATTCCACTGAAGCTCAGTGTGATTTTTGCCTTAGAGTTGAGAGCTTGAATACTCAGTGTGACACACCTTCTCATGTTGTTGCAAATTCCATGAAGTTTGATCAAGATTGTAACATACATGCCATATCCCCCGGAATTTCGATCCATCCCCCGATCTCTCGGCGGGAGATTAAAATCCCCCGGAATTTAATTTTTTTTTTTTTTTTTTTAAATTTTACATCAGGCAATAATGACAAAGTGAAACCAGAGTATGTAAGTGAAACTCTCAAAAAGAAAACTTTTACAACAAGTGATCAATTAATTTGTAGTAATTATCAAAGGCAAAGAAATATTACTCTTTTGGAAGGAAGAAATTAATAATATTTATTCTATTCTCTTATTGTCTGAAAGTCATCAAAGCTGATAGAATTAAGCACAATTTTTTTAAAGACTTTGGAGGAAGGTAAATTTAATTTAATTGTCTCGAAAACATATTTTTCCAACGACGTATTTTGTTCTGCAAGTGCATTACAGTATGACATGACAGTGTATCATAAAAATATGATAAATCATGACATAAAATAATTCTGTATAATGAAAAAGTTAAGAGGTTTTCAAAGCAAACTATATGTGAATACATTTTTTCATACTTGCGTCTAAAAATACTTTAAAATTTCGCCAACTTAGACCTGCTAAAAAAATCCCCCTGAATACAACCAAAATCCCCCTGAATTTTCAGCCTTTTGAACAAATCCCCCTGAATGGTCTCCAGAAAATATGGCATGTATGTTGGAATAAAATTGAAAGTTAGTCTCAGCAAGACTTGACAGCAACAGACTGACATACAAATGAACAGTGGGATATCGATATTCCTATCTTTGCGGGCAAAATAAAAAAAAAGACTCAAATAAAAAAGGGATTTCTTGTACAATGTTTGTTCTCTGTATATGTTCTGATGTAAAGGCCATTAAAATAAAAAATAACCTCTCATGTATATTAAGGCCAATCAAAGAAATTTCAATAGGACCTCACAAAGTTCCCCCAATTATGATTATGAAAATTACATGTGTATGAATAGTTTCGTTTAAGAGAATTTTAAACTCATCTCAGTGAGATATATGCCTTTAATATCCATCTCTAACAGAATATTCATTGTAATGCAACTATGAATCCAAACATCTATCACTGCTTGGCCTGACACTTGACAACTTGGCAATGTGACAATTTATCTCACTATTGTACTAAATTTCGTATCATTCATTTCTAAATAATCATATCTTGACACTCACATACACTATACTAAATGTACTCACATATATATATATATATATATATATATATATATCTTTTCATTGCTAGCAATAATTGACTGTTGAAAATCTGATTATTTATCTGGGGAATATGACTGATTTTCAAGATTTCTTAATCAATTTTATCCATAGCTAAAACATAAGTAATTTCTAATCTTATGTGCTTAAGTTATGTTAATTTTATCTAAATAATAATTGGTCACTTCGGCAAGCTGATTCGTCATATCAATCAATACATAATGATTACTCTTAAAATCTTCCAGTTTCGGAAATCTCTTAATCTCTCTTTCGGAGATTACTTAAAAGCCACATGTTTTCATAATAAGTGTCATTTTAACAACGCACTATTTTGTTTTATGACATCATTTTAACATCGCACAACGATACTTGTTATGATGTGACGTCACAAGAGTGGAATATGGTCGTATTGCACTGGAGTGGAATACGAACTATTGAATTTTGCGATATGTATTGCATGTGGATTGATATTATCTTCACTTTTTCAAGCTGTATTTTTATTCCTGCTAATTCAAACTACCATAAACCTTCTTAAACACAACCTTTTTTACTCTATTTTTAACTTTGCTTTTGAAAGTTGAAGTTTAACATATTTACAATTAAAGGTAAGGTTATAATTTTATAAAATCATAATGAAAAAAGGGAGCTTTAAATATTAATTTAAATCAAAACATTTTTTTCTCTTGTAAGCAAAAGTTGTAAAAAGTAGATATCCAAATTAGTTTGGTATTTTTGACAACCAAATTTTATTTATATTATTCCAATTCATATGAAAAAATCAAGAAATATAATTTTAAAATCACAGAAATCCAATTATTCTCACGTTTGTCAGTTAAATGATTATTTATTTTTTAGCATTAGATGTTTTCTCTGATAAGATAAAGTTCAGAACTCACTGTCTCTTTTAAATACAGAAGCTTAGGACAGTAAGTGAAATGGAAAGTTTGATGACCTGGAGGTTTATATTTCATCATTTAACACACACAGAGAAGGAGGTAGGAATGGAGGATAAACTGTCAGAAGGTGAGTTGTTTAAACATGGTTTGGGTGACTAATTCATACTTATTTCTTTTAAAACTGTAATATTATTGTCTCATAAATATTTTATGACAAACCTTTTACACCAAAATAATCTTTGAAAAATGTATCATTTTGATATTGGTGATGAACATATTTCCTTAATCCTTAAAAAACATAAACAAATGTTATCAGAAGGACTGAATTATTCACCCTACAATGTATCATGTCTACACAGGTGGGAGGCTTTTAGAGAGTGGGATGTGATAAAATAGCTTTCCACTTCAGAACAATGTTTTACTATTGTGATACAAGGATAGCAATAATAAGGAAACCAGTACACCAGTCTGTGTGTGTATGTTTGGTGTGTGACCATCTGGCTACAGTCAGTCCATGGGCCAATACAGGTGGTGGGCTGGGAGAGTTTGGGGGAATGTAATATAAAAACTTTAATTTGGAACACAATTTTACCATCTTGTTACAGGAACAAGGGGATGGGTAACCAGCTAGGCTGCGGTCAGTCCATGGGCCAATACAGGTGGTGAGCTGGGAGAGTGTGTGTGTGTTGGGGGGATGAATGTAATGTAAAAACTTTAATTTGGAACACTGTTTTACCATTTTGTTATAGGAAGAAGGGGATGGGGGACCAGCTAGGCTACAGTCAGTCGATGGTCCAATACAGGTGGATGGTTGAGAGATTTTGAGGAATGTAATATATTAGCTTTAATTCATAACACTGTTTTACCATTTTGTTTCAGGGGCTAGGAGAGAGGGGAGCAGTGATAAAGATCAGGAGTTGTCTGTGCCCTTGTGTGCTGTTGGACCAGCTAGGCTACAGTCAGTCCATGGTCTATAACAGGCGAAGGGCCTAGAGAGTTTGGGAATGTAATATAATTGCTTTAGTTCTAAACACTGTTCTACAATTTTTTACAGGGGGAATGGTGGGGAGATGCAATGATAGTGATCAGGAGTTGTATGTGGGTGTGTTTGGTGTTGCACCAGCTAGGCTACACTCAGTCCATAATCCAATACAGGTAGAGGGCTTGGAGAGTTGGGGGAATGTAATATAATAGCTTTAATTCTAAACACTGTTCAACCATTCTATTACAGGGGGAACTAGAGGAATGAGCAGTGATGAGGAGTTGTCTGTGCGTGTGCATGTGGTGTTGGACCAGGTGGGCTACTGTGAGTCCATGGTTTTTAACACTGTTCTACCATTTTGTTACAATGGGAATGGTGGGAAGGAGCAAATTGATAGGAGTTGTAAGTGCTATTTTTTGAGGTGTTGGACCTGCTGGGATACAGTTTGTCCATGGTCAAACAGAGGTAGTAGGTTGAGAGTTGGGGGAATGTTATATGATAGCTTTAAGTCTTAACACTGCCCTACCATTATGTTACAGGAAGAAGTGGAGGAATGAGCAGTGATGAGGAGTTGTCTGTGCGCGTGTATGAGGTGTTGGACCAGGTGGGCTACAGTCAGTCTATGGTACAACAAAGGCGGGAAGCTGCGAGAGAGAGGGATGTGATAATGAACGGAAAAAGAGAGGAAACAACACAGCTAACTGCAGGCAGTAAGGGTGAGGGATTTGCAGCACCATTTGAAAGTGACACTGATCGTGTGTTTCTATACAACTATGCAGTTTGTAGAAAACCAGGTAATGATTCCATGAGTTTGCCTGACACCCAATATGAGTTCACCATGGATGGTGAACACTGCCACCCTGGGCACTTCAGACAGGAACTGATACACAAAGGGACTAAGGAGAATTCTAACATTCAACAGGCATTGTTTGTCAATGACAAAAGCAGAACATTAATTTCAAGTGAACTGTACAGGACATCTTTCATTGAAGATAAAACTAAGGAAACAGTTTCTGGACCAGCCCTGACAGGTAGCGATGAAAATCAGAGTTGGGATATGGTGTATGCATTACGCTGTACCAGTCAACAACAGCTGCTCTCAGAGTGGATCAGCAGACCAAGACAGCATAACTGGCCAACGCCTGACCTGGTAGCAGAGGCGTCCAAACTAGAGGCCCAAATGGTCCCTGTGGGCTGTAAAAGTAGTGAACATAAAGACATTGAGTGGAGAGTCTGTTTTATCCCCAGTGAACAAAGGCTGACTGACAGCTGGGATGAGAACCAATACAAAATATACATCCTGCTGAAGTTGATTACGAAATCCCAGCTGAAACCAATATCTGATGAAATATCATCTTTCCTTTTAAAAAATATCATGCTGTGGTACACAGAACAGAATCCAACAGAAATGTTCCAGACAAAAAATTTACTTCAAAATGTTATCTCATGTTTGAGGAATCTCCAAGAAGCCATAAAAGTCAACCAACTTCCCTACTACATGATCCCTGGCAGAAACCTGCTGACCGGCAGAATAAGCCCAGAACAACAACAGCAGCTGATTACGAAGCTTGACGAGCTTATACAGGAAGGTCCTTGTGTCGTACTGAGATGTCCAAAAGTACATGCAGCCCTAGAGATGTCTCCAGCTGCGCTGGCTGAGAAGGGCAGCTGGAGGGATGAGGTGGAGAAGCTGTTTCTGAAGACGAGGAACATATGGTGGACACACTGGAGGCCTGACATGAAGAAGGAGGAGATTGACCAGATCGCACAGAGTGATCCACAGTACATGAATGTTCGGGAGGGGATGTGTGACTTGCTATGGCCACAGTGGAGGGAGTACCAAGGAGATGATAGGAGAGATATATTGAATAAGAAACGGGCTGAAGCTTTAGCGTAGCTTAATCAGTGTGTGTATACAAAACATTTAATCCTGTTTTAAGGAGCTTTAAACTTTTTTGAGAAATTGGGCCCTGCAGATCTACACTACTACTGTCTATAAGACTGGGTTTGTGACATTTTTAGTCATTTGTCTAAAGTTGTCCTAAGGTGAGGCAGTGCTAAAGAATAGACATACATGTAATATAAAACAATAAATATCAGCAACAGAGTGGTCAACCAAATGGCCACAATGTGAACCCAATATACATGCCTTCAAATCTTGTTTTCAGGGGTATAATGATGATATGTAAATAAAACATTCTTAAATTAAAAAACAACAACACAAACTTGCTTAAAATACTGCCCCTCAAGTTTGAAAATACCCAATTACATTTTGAAAAAAAAATATTGGAACACTTGACTGCTCAAGAGAAGTAAACCTGAATTGCTTAAAATAAAAGTAATTAGTGAATGGCTGTTCTTGTATATTTCATACTTTGTGAAATAACTATGTTGTAAATGTACCATGTACATTAATGTATACTTGTGTTCTGTGTTAGGACTACCTCAACTAAGTGTTTGTCATTAACATCAAAGTACAGAATAAAACCACTTCAAACTGATGTTTCTTAATCCGTTTCTCATCTGTTACTAAAGGGGAATAACCCAACCAGTAATTTATCAAGAGAGTTTGTCTATGATACATGGGTTTTCTGAGTATCAAGGTATTCATTCACGCAGGTCAGAGACCGTGATATCTCAAGGTCATATACAAATGTAGCTTAATTAATAGAGCCATATGATTTGCATGCATGGTGTCCATGTTTTGGTTCCCAGACTAGTTGCACACTTTTAAGACCCAGTGACATATATAAGGGCTAAATTAAAAGGTTTTGAAAGACCAGGCCATAAGAATACCATAAAAACTACAAAAAAAACATATTGCCCTTAATACATCAAACAAACCTTGTATAACCAGTACATGAGGTAGACTGGTTTCATGGACATACCTTGTTATACCAGTACATGAGGTAGACTTGTTTCATGGACATACCTTGCTATACCAGACTGGTTTCATGGACATACCTTGTTATACCAGTACATGAAGTAGACTTGTTTCATGGACATACCTTGCTATACCAGTACATGAGGTAGACTTGTCTCATAGACATACCTTGTTATACCAGTACATGAGGTAGACTTGTCCCATGGACATACCTTGTTATACCAGTACATGAGTAGGTAGACTTGTTCCATGGACATACCTTGTTATACCAGTACATGAGGTAGACTTGTTTCATGGACATACCTTGTTATACCAGTACATGAGGTAGACTTGTTTCATGGACATACCTTGCTATACCAGTACATGAGGTAGACTTATTTCATGGACATACCTTGTTATACCAGTACATGAGGTAGACTTGTTTCATAGACATACCTTGTTATACCAGTACATGAGGTAGACTTGTTTCATAGACATACCTTGTTATACCAGTACATGAGGTAGACTTGTTTCATAGACATACCTCGTTATACCAGTGCATGAGGTAGACTTGTTTCATGGACATACCTCGTTATACCAGTACATGAGGTAGACTTGTTTCATGGACATACCTCGTTATACCAGTACATGAAGTAGACTTGTTTCATGGACATACCTCGTTATACCAGTACATGAGGTAGACTTGTTTCATGGACATACCTCGTTATACCAGTACATGAGGTAGACTTGTTTCATGGACATACCTCGTTATACCAGTACATGAGGTAGACTTGTTTCATGGACATACCTCGTTATACCAGTACATGAGGTAGACTTGTCTCATGGACATACCTTGTTATACCAGTACATGAGGTAGACTTGTTTCATGGACATACCTTGTTATACCAGTACATGAGGTAGACTTGTTTCATGGACATACCTTGTTATACCAGTACATGAGGTAGACTTGTTTCATGGACATACCTTGTTATACCAGTACATGAGGTAGACTTGTTTCATAGACATACCTTGTTATACCAGTACATGAGGTAGACTTGTTTCATAGACAGACCTTGTTATACCAGTACATGAGGTAGACTTGTTTCATGGACAGACCTTGTTATACCAGTACATGAGGTAGACTTGTTTCATGGATTTACCTTTTTATACCAGTACATGAGGTAGACCTGTTTCATGGATTTACCTTGTTATACCAGTACATGAGGTAGACTTGTTTCATGGATTTACCTTGTTATACCAGTACATGAGGTAGACTTGTTTCATGGATTTACCTTGTTATACCAGTACATGAGGTAGACTTGTTTCATAGACCAACCTTGTTATACCAGTACATGAGGTAGACTTGTTTCATGGATTTACCTTGTTATACCAGTACATGAGGTAGACTTGTTTCATAGACCAACCTTGTTATACCAGTACATGAGGTAGACTTGTTTCATGGATTTACCTTGTTATACCAGTACATGAGGTAGACTTGTCTCATGGATTTACCTTGTTATACCAGTACATGAGGTAGACTTGTTCCATGGATTTACCTTGTTATACCAGTACATGAGGTAGACTTGTTTCATGGACATACCTTGTTATACCAGTACATGAGGTAGACTTGTTCCATGGACATACCTTGCTATACCAGTACATGAGGTAGACTTGTCTCATGGACATACCTTGTAATACCAGTTAATGAGGAGGTAGACTTGTTCCATGGACATACCTTGTTATACCAGTACATGAGGTAGACTTGTTTCATGGACATACCTTGTTATACCAGTGCATGAGGTAGACTTGTTTCATGGACATACCTTGTTATACCAGTACATGAGGTAGACTTGTTTCATGGACATACCTTGCTATACCAGTACATGAGGTAGACTTGTTTCATGGACATACCTTGTTATACCAGTACATGAGGTAGACTTGTCTCATGGACATACCTTGTTATACCAGTACATGAGGTAGACTTGTCTCATGGACATACCTTGCTATACCAGTACATGAGGTAGACTTGTTTCATGGACATACCTTGTTATACCAGTACATGAGGTAGACTTGTTTCATGGACATACCTTGTTATACCAGTACATGAGGTAGACTTGTTTCATAGACATACTTTGTAATACCAGACTTGTTTCATAGACATACCTTGTTATACCAGTACATGAGGTAGACTTGTTTCATGGACATACCTTGTTATACCAGTACATGAGGTAGACTTGTTTCATGGACATACCTTGTTATACCAGTACATGAGGTAGACTTGTTTCATGGACATACCTTGTTATACCAGTACATGAGGTAGACTTGTTCCATGGACATACCTTGTAATACCAGACTTGTTTCATAGACATACCTTGTTATACCAGTACATGAGGTAGACTTGTCTCATGGACATACCTTGTTATACCAGACTTGTTTCAAAGACATACCTTGTTATACCAGTACATGAGGTAGACTTGTTTCATGGACATACCTTGTTATACCAGTACATGAGGTAGACTTGTTTCATAGACATACTTTGTAATACCAGACTTGTTTCATGGACATACCTTGTTATACCAGTACATGAGGTCGACTTGTTCCATGTACATACCTGTTATACCAGTACATGAGGTAGACTTGTTTCATGGACATACCTTGTTATACCAGTACATGAGGTAGACTTGTTTCATGGACACACCTGTTATACCAGTACATGAGGTAGACTTGTCTCATGGACATACCTTGTTATACCAGTACATGAGGTAGACTTGTCTCATGGACAGACCTTGTTATACCAGTACATGAGGTAGACTTGTCTCATGGACATACCTTGTTATACCAGTACATGAGGTAGACTTGTCTCATGGGCATACCTTGTTATACCAGTACATGAGGTAGACTTGTCTCATGGACATACCTTGTTATACCAGTACATGAGGTAGACTTGTCTCATGGACATACCTTGTTATGCCAGTACATGAGGTAGACTTGTCTCATGGACATACCTTGTTATGCCAGTACATGAGGTAGACTTGTCTCATGGACATACCTTGTTATGCCAGTACATGAGGTAGACTTGTCTCATGGACATACCTTGTTATGCCAGTACATGAGGTAGACTTGTCTCATGGACATACCTTGTTATGCCAGTACATGAGGTAGACTTGTCTCATGGACATACCTTGTTATGCCAGTACATGAGGTAGACTTGTCTCATGGACATACCTTGTTATGCCAGTACATGAGGTAGACTTGTCTCATGGACATACCTGGTTATACCAGTACATGAGGTAGACTTGTCTCATGGACATACCTTGTTATACCAGTACATGAGGTAGACTTGTTTCATGGACATACCTTGTTATACCAGTACATGAGGTAGACTTGTTTCATGGACATACCTTGTTATACCAGTACATGAGGTAGACTTGTCTCATGGACATACCTTGTTATACCAGTGCATGAGGTAGACTTGTCTCATGGACATACCTTGTTATACCAGTACATTAGGTAGACTGACATACCTTGTTATACCAGTACATGAGGTAGACTTGTTTCATGGATTTACCTTGTTATACCAGTACATGAGGTAGACTTGTTTCATGGACATATCTTGTTATACCAGTACATGAGGTAGACTTGCTTCATGGATTTACCTTTTTATACCAGTACATGAGGTAGACTTGTTTCATGGATTTACCTTGTTATACCAGTACATGAGGTAGACTTGTCTCATGGACATACCTTGTTATACCAGTACATGAGGTAGACTTGTCTCATGGATTTACCTTGTTATACCAGTACATGAGGTAGACTTGTTTCATGGATTTACCTTGTTATACCAGTACATGAGGTAGACTTGTTTCATGGACATACCTTGTTATACCAGTACATGAGGTAGACTTGTTTCATGGACATACCTTGTTATACCAGTACATGAGGTAGACTTGTGTCATGGACATACCTTGTTATACCAGTACATGAGGTAGACTTGTTCCATGGATTTACCTTGTTATACCAGTACATGAGGTAGACTTGTTTCATGGATTTACCTTGTTATACCAGTACATGAGGTAGACTTGTCTCATGGACATACCTTGTTATACCAGTACATGAGGTAGACTTGTTTCATAGACATACCTTGCTATACCAGTACATGAGGTAGACTTGTCTCATGGACATACCTTGTTATACCTGTACATGAGGTTATTCCAGTATATGGGGTAGACTTGAATGTTTGGGAAAATTCTTAATTCATAAACATACCTTGTTATACCAGTACATGAGGTAGACTTGTTTCATGGATTTACCTTGTTATACCAGTACATGAGGTAGACTTGTTGATGGACATACCTTGTAATACCAGTACATGAGGTAGACTTGTTTCATGAACATACCTTGTTATACCAGTACATGAGGTAGACTTGTTTCATAAACATACCTTGTTATACCAGTACATGAGGTAGACTTGTTTCATAGACATACCTTGTTATACCAGTACATGAGGTAGACTTGTTTCATGGACATACCTTGTTATACCAGTACATGAGGTAGACTTGTTTCATGGACATACCTTGTTATACCAGTACATGAGGTAGACTTGTTTCATGGACATACCTTGTTATACCAGTACATGAGGTAGACTTGTTTCATGGACATACCTTGTTATACCAGTACATGAGGTAGACTTGTCTCATGGATTTACCTTGTTATACCAGTACATGAGGTAGACTTGTTTCATAAACATACCTTGTTATACCAGTACATGAGGTAGACTTGTTTCATAGACATACCTTGTTATACCAGTACATGAGGTAGACTTGTTTCATGGACATATCATCGTCAAGTTCCACTTTTCCAACCAACATCTTTAACTGTCATAAAGTATAAAACGTTAAATGATCGCCCTATTTTTTGTAGCAGGAAATCAAAAGCTATATTCTTGGTGTTAAGAGGTACACTATGTTTTGATATTGACTGCACAGTTTGGTTTAGCTAATTTGCAATTGATTGTAAAAATAAACGGTTTCAGATACCTGGCATGTGTACAAGGTTTCATTTAAATACCTTTAAGTTTAACAATTTTTGTGTTAAGGATTAGGTTAAAGTTTTTCCTCCCTGATATTGACAACAACACCAAGGATATCCCATTACCTCGACTTAACCATTGAAAAAACAGCTGAGCCAAAAGTGAATTTCTCATCCTGGGGAGTAGATATTTTTTGGTGAAAAACAGACAGATAAATATGTATTTCCCCTTTTTTGTTTTTGTCTAAAAACGGACAATTTGACGGTCTGGACCAAATTTGACAAAGCCGGACCGAGTTCGGTACATAAAATGGCTAAAAATTGGTCTGATTTTTTTTTTTAATGATTTCGGTCAAAAGCGGTTACGGTAAGTCCATAAAAAATGTAGAAACTGTTATATGCGAACATTGTTTGCATTTCACCAATATTTTGTGTCAAAAAATAATTAACATTTACACTTTTAAAAAAATATAATAGCTATTTACGTTGAGCTGGTCTGGGATATCCAGTTTTCGTCTGATAATGGCGATAAGATGAGCTATCAAAACTCGTATTGAACATCTGACAAACTTCTTCTCCATTGATCGTAACTTGTATGTCATGTCTGCTAGTTCAATTTGCTGAGCACTGAAAGAAAATATTACTGATGTTTGAGAAATACAACATCTGAACATAAAGAGAGAAATGGCACAAGTGTCTGTCTCTCTTCAAGGGGTCCTGGGCTTAAGCCCCACCAGGAACTGTATTTAATATATATATCTTAAGGTAATACTCTTATTCAAAATCAATACAAACACTTGTATAACAAACATAAACACTGATTCATAAACATTTAACCACATACTAAATAAGGCATTTATGGTAAATATTAATTACTGATAACAAGATTGTAACTGTATATCTAATAGCTGAAAACGCACAAATATTAAATGACTGGTGAGTGCTTAAAGATTTACAGTTATCAGCTATCATCACACAGGTAGAAATACTGTGTTTTCAGCACCTTTCTTTCAAATTAAACATGGTATCTTTCATAAGAACCATTGTTTTCAATTTCTATTCATCCTTTACGGTAAATTAAACCAATTGTATTAATTGTGCTACTGCTTATTTGGGAGTAAGAGTGCTTCTTTAAGATTATTTTAACCTTTAAATAAGTCGTTTTATTTTTAGATTTGTCCTAAGTCTTACCAAAATCTAAGAATCTAGAAACGTAATATTGGAAAAAATCTGTAATTTCAACTAAGTTCATTTGTAAAAATTAAGGAATCGTTTACCTTCTTAAAATATTATATTAAACAAGAGGGCCATGATGGCCCAAAATCGCTCACCTGAGTAAAAGAGTTTAACCTTTGTTATTAATATAGCTTGTTTCTCAAAGAATATTGAACAAGAGCTGTCAAAATATGTGACAAATGCCCCCCAATGTGACATTGATCTATGAACAAGTACATAAAAAGTTGATCTTGCCTTAATGTGTCAAATACATATTGCAAGTTATATTAAATTGCCTCTGAGCATAGAAAAAAACCCAATCATACTAAATGACAGCCAACACTCTTTATGTCCTCATATTCAGCATTCCATTGTGAATAAACCTTAGAGGTAGGAACATGCGTCTTGCACACGACACGTTGTCTTGGTATGTCGAAAACATATGGCAAGTCATTTTAAAATCTGTCCATATAAGAGAAAGTCACAGCGAGGACATGACAGCCAATATTTTCCTTCAGGTTGCCATGGCAACCAGAGTTCTGCATGGAATTTTTTTTTTTTGAACAATTTTGAAAAAGCACCAACCAAGGATCATTTCTATGAAGTTTCATCAAAATTGTCCAAGCGGTTTAGGAGAAGAAGATGATTGTAACCAATTGTTGACACTTTTCCTTTAGGTTGCCATGTCAACCAGAGTTCTACATGGAATTAATTTCTTTGAACAATTTTGAAAAAGCACCAACTAAGGATCATTCCTATGAAGTTTCATCGAAATTGTCAAAGCGGTTTAGGAGAAGAAGATGATTATAACCAATTGTTGACATTTTCCTTTAGGTTGCCATGGCAACCGGGCCAAACAAAATTATGTGAACAAATTTAAGAGAGGTCCATGCAAGGACACTTCAAACCAAATATGCTGAAGATCTATCAAGGGGTTCATGCGAAGAAAATGTTAAGTTTTTTTTACTAATTTTAGCTCTGGTGGCCCTTAAAACGGGCCAAACAAAATTATTTGAAAAGACCTGACAGAGGCCCATGCTAGGATGCTTCAGACTTGAAGATCCATCAAGCAGTTAATAAGATCAAGTTGTTTAAAGGTTTTTCTATTTTTTGCTCTGGTGACCCCTAAAAGGGGCCAAACAAAACCATTTGAACAAAGTTGAGAGAGGACCATGTAAGTATGCTACTTATCAAGTATGGAGTCATTCTGACCTTTACTTTCAGAGGAAAAGACGTTTAAGTGACAAGACAATGTAAAAACAAATGACCCCTGAGCAAGGCCAATTTGACCCCAGGACAATAATTTGAATACCTTTGGTGTAGGTCCACTAGGTAACACTATATACCAAATATGAAAGCTCTAGGTCTTATATTTTGGAGAAGAGGATTTTTAAAGTTTTATTATATAAGACTATATAAAAATATTGAAAACCTAAGCCTATGAACACGGGGCGTGGCCAATTTTGACCCCAGGGCTAAAGTTTGAACAATCTTAATAGTGGTCCAATAAACAATGCTTCATACCAAATATCTAAGGCCTTCGCCTTTTGGTTTCGGAGAAGAAGATTTTATAAGTTTTCATCATATACATATATAAGGAAACCCATGACCGCCCGGGTGGGGCCATTTTTTGACCCCAGGGCCAAAGATTGAACAATATTGGTACAAGTCAACTAGATGATATATCATGCCAAATATCTAAGCTCTTGTCACTACTTGATTTTACGTGTGTATCTATATATGTATATTTGTTATTAATTGTTGTATGTGGCCCATATTGAAAATTGGTATGTGTACTAAATATGTTATCCAGTTTAAATTAAGACGTTACTTGTCTTTGTGAGTTCGGAGAAGATTTTTAAGTTTTCACTATAACACATATAGAGAAAACCCATCAGCCCCGGGGTGTGGCCAATTTTGACCCCAGGGCCATAATTTGAACAAACTTTGTAGAGGTCCACTAGACGATGAATCATGCCAAATATCTAAGGCCCCGGGGTGTGGTTAATTTTGACCCCAGGGCCATAATTTGAACAATCTTTGTAGAGGTCCACTAGACGATGAATCATGCCAAATATCTAAGCTCTAAGCCACGTAAGTTCAGAGGAGATGAATTTTGAAGTTTTCACTATAAACATATAGAAAAAACCCATGACCCCCCAAGGGGGCGGGGCCAATTTTGACCCCAAGGCCATAATTTGAACAATCTTTGTAGAGGTCCACTAGACGATGAATCATGCCAAATATCTAAGCTCTAGTCCAAGTAAGTTCAGAGGAGAAGATTTTTGAAGTTTTAACTATAAACATATAGAGAATACCCTAAACCCCCGGGGCGGGGCCAATTTTGACCCCAAGGCCATAATTTGAACAATCTTTGTAGAGGTCCACTAGACGATGAATCAAGCCAAATATCTAAGCTCTAAGCAACGTAAGTTCAGAGGAGATTTTTGATTTTTTTTAATATAAACATATAGAGAAAACCCATGACCACCCAGGGGCGGGGCCAATTTTGACCCCAGGGCCATAATTTGAACAATCTTTGTAGAGGTCCACTAGACGATGAATCATGCCAAATATCTAAGCACTAGTCCAAGTAAGTTAAGAGGAGAAGATTTCTGAAGTTTTAACTATAAACATATCAAGTACACCCATGACCCCCCGGGGCGGGGCCAATTTTGACCCCAAGGCCATAATTTGAACAATCTTTGTAGAGGTCCACTTGACGATGAATCATGCCAAATATCTAAGCTCTAGTCCAAGTAAGTTCAAAGGAGAAGATTTTTGAAGTTTTCACTATAAACATATAGAGAATACCCTAACCCCCCGGGGCGGGGCCAATTTTGACCCCAAGGCCATAATTTGAACAATCTTTGTAGAGGCCCACTAGACGATGAATCATGCCAAATATCTAAGCTCTAGTCCAAGTAAGTTCAAAGGAGAAGATTTTTGAAGTTTTCACTACAAACATATAGAGAAAACCCGTGACCCCCCGGGGCGGGGCCAATTTTGACCCCAAGGCCATAATTTGAACAATCTTTGTAAAGGTCCACTAGACGATGAATCATGCCAAATATCTAAGCTCTAGTCCAAGTAAGTTCAGAGGAGAAGATTTTTGAAGTTTTAACTATAAACATATAGAGCATACCCATGACCCCCCGGGGCGGGGCCAATTTTTGACGGGCCATAATTTGAACAAACTTTGTAGAGGTCCACTAGACGATGAATCATGACAAATATCTAAGCTCTAGGCCAAGTAAGTTCAGAGTAGAAATTTTTTTAAGTTTTTTTAGAGAAAACCCATGACCCCCCGGGGCGGGGCCAATTTTGACCCAAGGGCCATAATTTGAACAATCTTGGTAGGGGACCATTTGGTGATCCTACCTACCATATATCAACGGCCTAAGCCTTGTGGTTTGGGAGAAGAAGATTTTTAAAGTTTTTCCTTTCCATTGCCATGGCAACCAGAGTTCTGCATGGATTTCAATTCTTTGAACAATTTTCAAAGGGGACCACCCAAGGAACATTCCTGTGAAGTTTGGATGAAATTGGCTAAGCGGTTTATGAGGAGATGTCGTTTAAAGTAAAAGTTTACGGACGGACGCCGGACGGACGCCGGACAAATTGTGATCACAAAAGCTCACCTTGTCACTATGTGACAGGTGAGCTTAAAATAAGATAACAGTATTTTGTGGAGAATTTGTTTGTTTTTCCAAAAATTATCTGCTCCTGACACTCTGGGGTATGCATCTTTTACAGGGACGTGTATATTTTCAAAAATTCTCATAAAGGACACTAGTAGGAAGAACTTGTTTCAACCAAGATATTGGACTCAAGGAATTTCATATTGCAGGAGAAGGTACTGCTTCCAGGAAACATACTTATGAAATTATTAGCTCAATGAGCTATTTCTGACATGAATAACAAACATCCATAACATATCAAAACATAAGAGATGGTGACCTTGAAATAAAGCATATATTTTTAAATAGGTATAGAATTGGAACAATTATTTACAAAAGGAAAAGCCAATTCTTATAAATAAAAGTATTTGATATATGTTACTACATATATAAAAGTAAACACAGCATTACCCATATTTCTCAAGGCATAAGCATATCTGCTCATCATACTGATACTGGTGGGCATTTGGGTTGGTCAACACTGTGGTCAGTTTGGGTCCAAGGTTTTCCTCAACTGTCAAAATAAAAAAATGTGAAAAGGAAGTATGGATTCAATTTTTTTTAATACTAGTTAAAACAAGAGCTAGACAGAGTGAATGCCAATGATTGTCTGTTAATATTTGTTCCAGTTTTACAAGGGGCATACAAATACAGTTATTAAAACCAGAGTTATGGGCCTTTTATTTAGATATGCATAGTGGCTCTGGGTACTAAGTTTCATTTTTATGTTTTACTCATCAAATCAACAGGAAGCACATGATTTGTGTAAAGTTAAAAAAAATGAGCCTTTATTAATGTGTTTATTTTAATTAATACAAATGTGGCCACAATTCCCCAGTTATACTAAGAGCCAAAATATGGCTAATATTTTAATCTGTACACAAATCATATATTTTTATTTTGCTTTGATCATTAAAAGTCAAAAGGAGTAAATATAAAAATGCAAAAAGATAAACAAAATTTTTTTGGCATCAACCTATATTGTTACCCATTAAAAGGCATGTCTCTCTCTCTCGTTATCAACTTACCATGTGTCTTTTTCTTGAGCAGCATCCCTCGTGAACGATAGAACTCCTCTCGTCTCTGTTCTTCATCTGAAACAGAATTTACAAGTTATTGTTTGACAACAATAAAACACAACTAAAGGCAATGAATTTGCTAAAATAGAGTTATGTTTCCTGTACACTTAACTTTCTCTTATTTTTCTATAGGATTGTATAAAGTTTCATTAGACTCTATCTAGTATTTTTCAAGATATGCTCAGGAAAAGAAAAAAGTAAGGGCAATAACTCTGTAATGAGCTAAAATAGAGTGATGGTTCTGCACTTCTTCTCATTTTGTTCTATCATTGTATGAAGTTTGATTTAATTCCATTTATAAATTGCAACGGACCAACCGATTGACCAACCAAATGG
Organism: Mya arenaria; assembly: GCF_026914265.1. Taxonomy (NCBI): domain Eukaryota; kingdom Metazoa; phylum Mollusca; class Bivalvia; order Myida; family Myidae; genus Mya; species Mya arenaria. The sequence goes on along the minus strand of NC_069133.1, from coordinate 40,557,735 downwards.
GTGACACCAATATATACAGGGTGACTATAATATATTGGTTTATAGAGCCATACACTATAATTTATTGTCAACATGTAAATAATTTCTTTTATTAGACAATTGAATGGTTAAAAGACAATTTGTCAGCGTTATTTTAAGGGCTAATTCTGAAAACATATATTTTTTTCCCCTGGGAAAAATTCATCTTCAAAAAAAGAAGAAGTTTTTTTGGAAAAACATTGACTTCTGAACACTTAACAGATGCATCAATAAAGTGTCATTCATGAATATGTCAATAGCTTTGTTTAAAAAAAAGTTTGAAAAAAAGTTGTACATTATATGGATTATGTTAGTATTTTCCCGTTTTTGCCAAAAAGACGCTAATTTTCAAAAGGCCCAACACCCTTAAAAGTGGAAAAAACACTGTGATGTAACTTATAAAAGAAAAGCAGCTTGTGCAAAGTGCATGTTTGTAGTATTATGAGATCATAGTTCCACTTACTTTCAAAAAGACCAGGTACCAGTTTATAGACAATGTCTTGGAGTGTTCGGTCAGCCCGGAGGTTGAGCAATGGTTGTGTCTCATGCACTTTGATACTACATGTTGGGCATAGCTTGCTGACTTGGAGGTGCTTAACTATGCATTTCTTACAGACTGAAATAAAAAGTAACAAAAGTTGTGTAGAGCAAGTGAGCAAATTTAGAGTATTGGAGTGACATGCAGGAAATCTTAGACTTTTTTTTCGCGTAACATGTTTAACAAGCCCAGCTTTATAAAAATTCCAAAATTAGTGGACTCATGCTCATTTCAACCATCGTGTTATGCTCCTTGATGCTACATCTACATGAAGAATAAAGCTTGCTGGTTTGAAGGCACTTAACTATACACTAAGGGGTCATCTTATCAGCAAGCATGACAAAAAATAGTGAGATCAAGAAATATGGATGAATACTAGGCAGGTATCTGTTTTCAAATTTAAGATATAAGTTTCAAATTTAAATATATCTGAGGCACTTCATGCCGAATTATTTGATGCAATATTATATTACGCTAAAACCATGAAGAAAATATTTGAAAAACTTATCTTATAATACATGAGCAGGTTAGATATCCCCAATTACAGACTGAAATGAAATACTTCCATCACATTGCACACATTCACAATCATTCCTGTACAAAAAATGCAGCAAGGCTTCTTGATGCCAAACACTAAAATCCACTTGTTTTTATGAAACCAGGCAGACACGTCAATAAAGCAGTTAAAGGAGGCGTCAGGTTAACAATATTTTTATCAAACTTATGAATAGAAAAAAATATATTTCTGGTAAATATCATTACATACTGTTTTTTAATAAATTTGATTGAATTAAGATTAAAAGTTTACTTGATTGGCTACAAAAATCCCCCCCCCCCTCTGAAGCCCCACAAAGGTGCTGCCATTAGTACCTGCAAGGGGGCCTGGGGCAGCCCTCTTTAACCCCGGACACAGTGGTAACAATTTTTCAAAAACCTTAGAGAACCCTGAAAAACAATCTTGGCTTTGCTTCTCTTAAATTTCCTTTCTCTCAGCACTTTAACTATCAGTATGATAATTTTCTTATAATAACAGACCATTTGCTTACATGTGTGAAGGCATTCTACAATTGTGGTGGCATCAATGAAGTACCCAAAACACAGGGAGCAGATGATATGTGGATTAACATCTGTCATCCGGACTATGATGTCCTGAAAAGCAAAACATAATTTCATTTCAATCCTTGCTGTATTAAGTCTTAATCAGAACCTTCCCAAATGGTGTCGGGGAGGGGGGTGGTTAGAATAAATCATAACATACCATAAATGACCGCAATATATATTTCGGATATATAAAACTGGTGCAATAAATATATGACATGTGTCATAAATATGAATAACATTGAAAAAGTGTGAGAAGAAGAATAGGTTCATAAACGACATTGAAAGCAATAGTTCAGAACAGGGCAACAAAGCTGGTGTATTATAATGTAAGAAACATGTCATATATTGAAACATTTAAAGCTTTGAAATTACCATCGCTCTCATACATGATATTTCGAGGAGATTTTATTGAAGTTTATAAACTTATGAATCAAAAAGAAAACATAAATTATGAAGTTTTTTTCAAATAATTTATCAAACAACTTGGGGACATGGACAAAATCTGAATAATGAAAAGTTTAAAAAAACAACACTCAGAAGCACTTTTTTCAAATAGAGTGGATTGCCCTTCCAGCAAAAGTGATAACTGCACCATCTACAAATACTTTCAAAAACCGGCTAGATAGCTACATGCACCTGATAAAATATACTCAGTTTATCCGATAATACCTGCGTATCTACTCATAAGAGGGTTACATAAGTTAATGAACCAAATTGCGACCCAAACTTCAGAGGTAAGAGAATATACGAGAGTTGTCCGGAAAGTTTTGAGACTGTGTCTATATTTCAAAATATTTTTAATATAAATCAACAAACAATAAACAGCTGTGTATATAGACTATTCACGAGTTTCCTTTTGAAAAATAAAAATAAATAATCTCAAATTAAGGAAGGAAATGGTTGTCAAGACAACCCATCTAGCGCTTCACGGAGCACTTTGAAATTGACGTTTTCTGAAAATTGTTCACAATTTATATATACTACTCCGTCTGAATAATAGACGCCAAAACGTCACGTCAAAACATATGACGACAGTATGACGTCAGCTGCATCACTAAACAAATTATTGACGCAATCTAACAGTAGACATGGTTGTAACGATCAGCGGAAGTAGAGAGGTATTTCGAAGATGTCGGAAAAAACCCAACGTTAACGTCACACACGGAGCAGCGCGCTATGATCAAACACTGTGTTCGCAGCGGAATAACTACAAATACCTATACGTTTCTAACACGGGATAAATCAAAGCCAGCATGTTCAAGGGCTTTGGTATTTCACTGGTATGGACGTTTCAGTGACGAGCATGGAAATGTGTGCGATTAGAAGCGGAGCGGCAGACCGTCGGTCGTGAGTGAAATTGACGTAAATTCAGTGCAGGACATGTTACAAGAAGACTGGCGGAGGACAGAGAGGGAAATTGACGAATCCGTTCAGCTAAAAAGAACAGTTGTTCATAATATCATAAAAGGGTGGTACGGACAGATATTCAAGCAATGAGTTGATTTTCACCGTAAGTGTGTACGTGCAGAAGGAGCGTATTTTGAAAAACTGTAAATGACGTGACGCAATGGGACAACGAAGTGCTCCGTGGCTTGTAACCTGTACTTTTTGTAATGTTTGTTGAATACGTTCACTTCGTAGTATATTGTTGAAACTTTCAGGATTTGTTTATACGAGATACGATTGACAGCTGATAAAATTTTAATTGCATCCTATGAGTGGTAAGTTTTTTATGAATGCAGTCTCAAAACTTTCCGGACAACCCTCGTAATGTAGTTTATGGACCAAAGGTACTGTGGCAGTGCAATACACAATGCACCAGTCAATTGTAACCACTGCCCCACGATGTCCGGGGTATACCAGGGATAGCTGGGGAAATCGGCCATGTTTTACCCATCAAGGTGGCCCTGCAGTGCGGGGTGAGTTCGGTGGTTTTTTCTTTGTGCCAGAAATAGCAGTGGATGGGCCCAATGTCCCTTGGGTGCGGGGCCTTACCTAATGTCACTTGGGTGCGGGGCCATTTAGCAGTGATTTTACCAGCAGTTCATCACCGAAGGACGGGGATTTTACCCGGGCTTGGCTGGCCCAAAAGTCAAAGTCCCCGCTATTACCCGGACCGAGGGCAGGGGTGCCGTGGTTACAATTGACTGGTGCACAATATGAACACAATTCACTCTTGAAACAGTTTTCATGTAAAATCAAGGGATATAATGTCATGTTAAAACTATACTAGATATTATATCACCTCCTCAATTCCAACAGGATACAATGAAAGATTGGAAACCATCTTTCGTTGTTTGAAACTACATATATAGTTAATTTTAATGAAAATGTGCTAACAACAAAATGTATGCAAACAAATGCTTTTATCACAAGACAAAATTATTTTAAGGACCAAGATGGCTGCGCCCATGAACAAAATTGCAAAACATTACACTATCCTTGGTATATAAGGACAGGAATATAAATATTTAACTAAAAATGTCATTTTCCAAAGTGTCACTGTATTTTAAAGTTATTATTTCATCAGCTGCTGTAATAGGTAAGTTTTTTGCTATTATTTAGACTTGAACAACAAATTTAGTCTATCCGAATTTCCGAATAAATTCGGATAATATGTTGATATTTTTTTATTTCAGTGTCATTTAATTATTATGGGAGTTGATTTACAAAAAATGATTTGATTTATTCATTTTTTAATAGAGGGTTTAAGATTTCATTCATTTCTATGTGTGTCACAGATTATACTTTTCTTCCCTATACATAAAAACTCTACCAATTATATAACAATATAAAGAAACTTTCCCCTTTCACATCTGTGTCTGTCAAGTGACCTGGTTTGCAGTCAATAGCTAATAAACATTTAAACACTATATGTAGTGTAGAGCTATATACAAGGTAATATGACTGAAAGTTGGGAAATAGTTTCAAATTAAAAGTGGAAGCAAACAATTTCTTAACAACTGCATGGGTCTTTTACATTTTATCTGCTTATATTTTCTTAATTTGAAAATATAATAGATCATGTTGCCTTTTAAAGAATTAATACTTTTATTTGTTATCAGGTGCAACATATTTAATCTGCCACCTACACAAACGTAAAAAGAGAAGAAATGGTGATTCATGTTGGGAATTCCGAGAAAGAGACAAGAAAGATATCAAAATTGTCTCCAGTGTTGAGGAATGGGAGAGTGTCTTCCCTGTTCTGTCCTCAAAATGTTCCGTAATAAAGGTAAATGATAATTAATATTTGTAGAATGCAATAATGAAAGTTATGTTTCAGATTTTGTTTATTTAAAAAAAATAGTATTTCAATGTGGAAAACTTGTGACCACTGAAATGACTTTTAAGTCTGTGGTCATAGCCAGGCCACTTTCTAGCTAAAGAGTCAAGCACCATGATGCTCACATTTTTCATTAATTTTTTATTTTTGGTAATAGTTTTCTTCCACTTTTGCAACTAAGACGTTACACACAAGTGTCTGTCTGTTTCACTTACTACACCCAATCAGTAATGATCACTTATGACTCTAAACCAAGGGTTTGCAAGCAATAACCCACCCTTTTCTTGGTCGGTAAAAACAGATGACCCATCCTGGTCAATAATCCTTATAAATTGGACAATTCTGGGAAACACTTGGTAATATGAAAAATCAGAAAAATGCTTACTGGTAAAATGAACAAAACCTTGTACTTAGTACAGAATACCTTTTTATAAAGACTTTATACATGTTACCACACTGTTTGAGAGTCCTTTTGACAAGATACTATCATACACAAAACAAGAGTTGAACTGACATCTTTAGGCATTTTTTAACTTAAGTCAATTTTCTAAAATGGTCTTGGTCAATTTAAAAGAAAGGTACAAGTGTTTTTAATGTAAAAAAATGTAGATTAAAGAGCTTTACACCAGATTGGCACCAAAAAAAGTTTTTTTTCTGTAACGAATCTCGGACAAAAAAAATTGAGTTGGAGACTGGCTTCAAACTGGAGTCGCCATAATTGCAGTCCAGTGTTGTATCCACTGTGCTACGAAGGCTAACCCTAAACGGTTGGAATATTTAAGCTATATAACTAACTTGGTAATATCATGTGATAACATCGACTAGCAAATCACGCATAAGGAATTTATTCTACTAGGTAGACATACCTAGTAATCTTTATTTATGGAAAAATACAAAAAACTGCGAAAAGTGAGGTAATTGTGGTACTTCAGTAAGTAAGTTTTAATGCAGTGTACACATCGATACCAAGTTTATGTCAGTTTTCTACAACTTTCTTTTTTTCGCTTTTTCATCATACGGAGTACAGCCCCTTTAAATAACATTAATGAAAATATAGTATTTAAGAAATTATTGTGTTATAATATTATGTGTCCAGTGAGATAAGGTAAATGACTTAAGTTAGAAAGTTCTTATTGATGAGATTTTTATGAATACTGCCCCTGAAATATTTTCTAATAGATGTAACATAATTATGTAATTATTAATTTTTATTTACAATACATCAGTCAAAACAGTAAATATGAGCTTTTTATTCTTCTTTATTTATGTTACAGGGTGTGGGCTTTGACTGCGAGTGGGTGTTCTCCAGAAGTCGTTCACCAGTGTCATTAGTGCAGATAGCGACTGTAGATGGATTTTGTGTTCTTGTCCGTATACACTTGTTCCGCCGTATTCCACAATCACTTAAAGATTTTCTGGCTGATAAGAGGTAATTTTATGTCTAAATCCATGTCTATTCTTTACATGATAAATATAAGTTATAAGACTTGTAGCACAACAATAATACTGTATGTGTAACTTGTAATGTTACCAACTTTTGTACGCTAATTGTTTTAATTTGTGTGTGAAATAGTTAGTCTTTGATCTTAAGGAGTTAAATTTATCATCTCCCTTGCAGCATGCTGAAGGTGGATGTGGCATTTCTAGATGATGGGAGAAAACTCTTTAAGGATTATGGCTCTTTTTATTGTATCCCCCTTTTCATTTTCTCAAGCTGATGGGAGAAAACTCTTCAAGGATTATGACCTTATCTCCCTTTGCAGCATAAGCAAGGTCAGCGTGGCATTTGAGATGATGGAAAAAAACTCAGCAAGGATTATAGCTCATTTGTTCTTATCTCCTTTTGCAGTGTACTGAAGGTGGGTGTGGCATTTCAAGATGATGGGAGATAACTCTTTGAAGGATTATGGCTCATTTATTCTTATCTCCATTTGCAGCATACTGAAGGTCAGGGTGGCATATTGAGATGATGGGAGAAAACTCATCAAGGATTAAAGCTCATTTGTTCTTATCTCCTTTTGCAGTATACTAAAGGTGGGCATGGCATCTCTTGATGATAGGAGAAAACTCTTTAAAGAATTACGGCTCATTTATTCTTATCTACCTTTGCAGCATCCTGAAGGTTGGCGTTGCATCTCGGGACGATGGGAGAAAACTGCTCAAGGATTATGGCCTGGCTGTCTCAGGCTGTGTAGATCTCAGACATATCATATCCAGGGTGCCTTCTGTAAAGTGGTGTGTATTTTTTATTTAAAAAATGTATAAATTTGCTGTTAAGAGCAATACGTTGTATAGAAACAAACAAAAATGAAAATATAAGGATGATTTATTTCCTTTTCTGGTGTGTTCCTACAGTCATGACCTTGAAGTCCAAGTAGCACATCAGTTCTTCTTGGGAAAATTACAAGCTAAATGCATACAATAGTTCATGCTGCATAAACTAATAAACTACAGTCAAAACCCGTTGGCTTTATGTTGCAGGGCTCGATTTCCTCATTGGCTCGAACTTGATGTAAACAACTGATTTAATTTACTCAATGTAAGCATAACCGCTTGGCTTGACATTTGCGAGGCTCCAAGTATTGTGGATGGTCCCTGGGAAATCAAGCCAACATATCTCGACTGTATTGTTATTAAAAAAAAGAAAAAGAAAATCTTTAGATAAACCTACCTATGCTGGCTTATATTTTGTCTAACAGTTCATCTCAAGGCCTGTCTGGTCTGGCGAGCTCCTTGCTTGGTATTCGGATGGTGAAGGACCATAACATTCGCTGTGGGGACTGGGAAGCAGAAAGCTTTTCACAGGCTCAGGTAAAGTCAGCCATTCTATAAGATTTAAACTGTGCATACGTCTCTAGCAATGCATGGCTCATGTTTACCAATGGTCTTAAGGGTTTGGACTAATAAGCTATAGGAAGGTGCTGCACCCTGTCTTTTTTTTGTTAGCACCCTTCTGCCTTTATGGTGACCCACCTCACCATCCTTTTATCTTCTTAGAATTAAATGCTTTAGACTTGTCCTTTTAACTTCTGTTTTTATTATTTTTTATATTTGATTATAAAAGCATACAAACTTTACATATGATGATAAACATTACTTAAATTCAACACTTTCTGTCAAGTTCAATATGTTGAAGTTCGTCACAGCCCATTGCAATGTGCCATTTTAACCCTCAGCAGCCTGTCCCTTTTCTGCAACACCCTGCACTTTTTAAAAACACAGCTTAAACCCTAGTCTCATTTAGGGTTAATAACAAAAAATTGGCAAGTGTCTGGCACCTATAAAGTTGTTATCTTGTTCTTCTAGAAGTTTTTATGACTTTAATTTTCAGGTTAAATATGCTGCTGATGATGCTCTTCTTGGACTAGATGCATTCCTTCAGCTAGTCTGGCTGAAATTTGGTGACACAGCTGGTCACAACAGTTACTATGGCAACTCAGTAACTATGGCAAAAGAGGATTTTTGGATAAGAGCAAGGTCACTGTGTCAAGGTTAGCCAAATTTGTTGTTGTAGGTTTCAATTACTGTGAAATCATCTCTTTTCATGCTCTTTTTTTTTTTTTGAACTTTTTAAATATTTAGAAAAAGGTATTTTTTTACGAAACTGAAACATATGCTATGCAGAGAGAGCTTGACCTTTACAGAAAGGTTAAAGCAACTGCATACTTCTTAAATGCTATGTAAGAACAAGCAGTAGCTAAACTGCCATTGGCTACTAACACTTTGAGATTATTTGAAAATAAGGTTAATTCAAATGTTTTTCTGGAAAAATAATTTCAACGAAATTGAATTTTTTGATTGTGCGTAGAAATTTTTTAAGAGTCAACCTAGTATATTTCAATCTAAATGATTTCACTATTCACTATTTCATTATGAGTGACCTTTACTAGGTTGACGCTTACAAAATTCTACTTATCATAAAAAAATTCATATCTATCAGAAAAATAAGCCATTTTGAAATAAGCCGTTTTGAATTTATTTTCCTACTAAATTTGGCTAACTTTGTTATGACATACCAAATGAATATCTCTCCAAAATGTAAATGGCGCAGAATTAATGATTGCAATTCAATGATTCAGGAGTTGTAGATGCGACATTCAAATTGAAGAGGTCTCGCAACATGAGGGAGAGCACAGCACTCAGCTCCGATGAGGAAAATGAGCAAGGAACCAGCAATGATCAGGTTTACTTTTGTTTTATCTCACGGATAATTTTCAAGAAGAATAACTGACACCATATGTTCGCATAATGCTAGTCGTCTCCAGTGTGATAGTCTATGAACAGTTGTGCCCCCTTGACCCGAACTCCCAGGGACCTGCGAAAATACCTTGAACCTCAGAAAATAGAGCCAAGCGGAAATCGGTCCTTTACATCTTGTTTAAGCCAACAAGGAGTTAGAGCTGCGAGGGGTTTGACTGTATAAACTTTGTTGAATTTGGACCAAACTTTAAATACATTTTCTGTTTTTAAAAACTTAAAGAAAAAAAAGCGTCTTTTCATTAAGAAAAAGAAGCGTATACGCTTGGGCATATCTCAAAACTATTTCAAGGTATTTCACATGAAACTTAGTCCACATGTTGCCATTTGCAATACGGACATGTGTACATGGAGCAAGGCCCATTATTCAGTTCAACTGTGGTTCTTGAATGATGACCCTTTTCGACAAAAAAGCAAAACTGACTTACAGTGGATTTGGAATGCAGTGGTCTTCTTTGAAGATGTTCGACTAGAAAGAGAGTCCTTGGGGCTGTTTCATAAAACATCTTAAGTCATATCTTAACTGAATTTGAAATCAATAAAGGTTTCATGGTCAAATAAAAAGAGCAATTTAAGTCTTTTTATTTAAAATTAAAATAAGTGTATTACATAGAGTTAATGAAAATAAGATGGTTTACATATTATTTTGTCATTTTATCAAATTGCATGTGAGATATTTTACTAAAGGGAACTGACTTAAGTTAATAATGATGTTTTATCAATATTAGCCCAGGGGTCCATTACATCAATCATCTAAGTAGCGATTTGGTACCTAGGAGCGACTTTCAACAAAAGTAGTGAACTAGGTACGAAACCACTCATAGAATTCTTGATGAAATAGCGTCCTGATACATATTTTTGTTCAGCCCTTTAATAAAAACATAAGGTACTTGAAAATCGGTGAGCATTTCAATGCTGTATTACAGACATCAACATTCCGGACATCGTCACAAAACGGAAAAACCAATCAGTCAGGTAAAAAAGCGTTTATGACACGACAACGTCCCCTGTACTACAACTGTCAACTCCTTGCACCTGACGGGGATTGTCTAACGCTCTGTGATATACGCAAGGCAGAATGGTACATCAGGCAGGAGCTTGGAGGTAATTCAAAAAATATTCGTGGATGTGTATTATAGGCATATGGGTTTAATGGTAAAATTGGTGGTTAATGTGCAATGACTTGAGTAAAGAATGATGTATAGTGAAAATACTTTGGTACTATGTAGCTGTCTGATATGGAGACGTTGTTTTAGATTTTTGGTTTTTCTTGAGCTCTATTTCACTTGTTTACTTTGCAACTATATAGAAAATTAGAAATAGTTTTACTTTTGCTGTGATTAATGTTGCTATACAAGAAGCAAAATAGTTTTTTTTTCTTTCAGCTAGCAATCATTGTCACAGTTTTGTTTTGTTTATTTTACATTATAATTGAGTCCAATTTTGTTCAGAAAAGATTATTTGTCTGTTTCAGACAAAGTGAGTGATGATCCATTTACTGTAAAACTGCGGTTTGAGCCAAAGAATCGGCCGACCAATAAGAAAGATTACTACCTTCAAGAAAAGGAAAACACATGCGTGGTTTGTGGTTCCCATGAGGATTATGTGAGAAAGCTGGTGGTACCCCAGGAATATAGAAAGTAAGGGGAGAGAATTAGTTGAATTAGACAGGGTTGCGAAACACTAATTGCGTCATTCGGAACTCCTCGGCCATTTTCCATGGAAAACAACCTTTGATGTATGCCGTTACATCAGTAGAAGTAGTTCGTAATTTTTTTAATGATAGTATTAATTAGTTGGATTAATGTAGTGTTTGAACATGTATGTTGTATATCTGGTTAAAACTGATTGTCAGTGAAGCTTGTTATTGCATAAATAGTTAAGATATCCAAGAGTAAGTCATTCAGTTTAACTGCTAAATTGAAATTACTACACGATCTATTAGCAGCGTAGTTAAAATGTAAAGATTTCTGACATTGTAATCAGTCCATATATATTCGAGGTTGTTTTTGAATGGAAATTGGCCAAGAAATTCATAATGTTATTGTATGTGTATTTTTGGACTATTTTTTGTGCACTATGTCATCCAGATTTGTGTACATTTCAATTTTTCAAATACAGAATTACATGTACATTAAGATAAGGAATGTGATATACATGTATATATATATATATATATATATATATATATATATATATATATATATATATATATATATATATATATATATATATATAAATATATATTGAAATCAGCAAACCTACCCTTAGTAGGGTAAAATATTTTGCAAACGACTTAAACTCAATGGCAGTTTTTATCTGTACATGTAGCTAGCATACAAGTTCAAGTACATGTCATGATTTGCAGTCTCTCAAAGTATCAGTGATTAAGGAACTTAACCCTGGTTTAAGTTCGATGGATTAAATCGATATGAAAAGAATATTATGCAAATTTTTATTTCGCATAAACACTTTGATCAGTTTTCAATGGTTGTTGTCTTTAATGATTTTAATCCCTTGGTTGTCTATTGTGCGTCTGGATATTTTTTCTGATTTATTTACACATCAAAAGCAAAAATATACGAAACAAGCACATTTCATAAAAACATAACACATGAAATATAAACGCAGCACTGAACAAATAGATAGCATATAACATGAATAAAGCATAAATGAAAGATACAACAAGCACATCATTTGCACTGCAATAAAACAGTGCACGTCATACAAAAGAATACAGCTTAAAAAAATGATGTGATGTTTTTCTTGTTGGTTGTGTTTCGGAATTGTCCCATCATATAACGATCTTGGTAATCAAGTTTTTTTTGCTCAAACAGTTCAGCCAGTTTAATTTGATAAAAGTGATGTCACCAATCAAGCAAAGATAACCCATTAGCGCCTTGTGTGATATCGAGCATAGCAAACAAAACAAGGTGTGTAATTCTTACCTGGGACCTCAAAAATGACATCGAGCCAAGCAACAAAAAAACAGAGTGTGAAATCCTAAACTGATAATGTGAAAATGACATTGAGCATGGCAAAAAATCAAGCAAAATTTTATATGAATTTTAAGTAAAAAAGAAGCAGTCCTTTGCATCCAGTTTGAGCTAACAAGGAAATTGATCTAAGCGAAATGGAACAGGTTGGCTGTACCAAACTGGTCAGCTATAGATCCCTAGCTTTATTGCTTCAAGGTTTAAAATGGTTTGTTCACCATAAATTATGGATGAAATTGACTTTTTGTACAAACTACCATTTTTTCAATGAATTATGGATCCTTTTCTTGTCCAGATGATACTTATGACATGTACAATAAATTTAAAAAAAAATGATACACATGTTTGACAGTATTAAATCATGGTCAAGGTTGACCTGTTGATGGAGTTATTGCACCTTTTCAGTGAAATAGGTTACAGTTCCTACGTCCATGTGGTGTGTGTGGGTATTCGTCACTCCTGTGACATCTCTAGTGAAAGTCATTTGAAATATAACAGTTAACCAAATCCAGATTCAAAAGTTCATGCGATAACAAGTTATGAAATAAGTAGTTCAACAATTTTTCCTAAGTAAAGGAGACGAATAACCCTTCAACTTAATGGGCATCAACCCTTTTTTGTTGTTTAATTTATTCAGTGTTGCGATTGGCAAATTTCTTAAAGGCTCAGTCGCTCAAAAACTGAAACACACTGCCATGCTGATTGTCTTCAATAACTGCAAGTTGGCTGCTTTCACTATCAAAGTAGACATTCTCTATGCAGTTATTTTCCATCTCTTTTTTCAGTCGAAGTATCGTTCTATATTTCACTCCATTTTGCTCAAGTTGAAGAATTCGTCCCTTACAGGCAATGTAAATGTTTTCCTCGTTATCAGTGATTAACCCTTTTGGTGAAATCATATCCTCTGAATGAAATTTGAATAATATGGAACCTTTTGTGTCAAAGGCATACAAGACGTTTTTCTTAGTGTCTGTAGCATACAAAATATTTTCTTCAGTGTTCGAAGTAAGGTATTCAGGCTGCTCGAAGAGTGGAAGTCCCTCTTGATCATACAAAATTTGCAGTTTCCGCCTTCCATCCAAAATATAACATTGGATTTGCCATGCTGTAGTTAAAAAATTACTGTCAACCTTCTGTACCAGAGCTAAGCCATTATCAAACTTGGTGATTCCATAACCTTGACCTGGTGTGTTAAAGGCAACTGAGGCAGACCTCATGCCTTCATCCATCTTGCAAACCTTTTTGCAGAAAGTAGAGGTAAAATAGGTTAACTGTTTCCCAGCTGCAAAATATATGTCTCTGCTGAAATGATATGAACAGTTATAATTCCATGCTCCTTTTATTCCCTTTATGGATGACAAAATACTGTTTTCATGTCCTGTTATAGTTTCATTCACGGCAATATCACTCTTAACTATTGTCTCCAGCAAAAATCGGACACCAGGCTTTGATGTCTTTTTTTGCGTATTAAATCCAATTAATATTTTAGTATTATCATTTGTATGGTATGAGGATAATAAAGCTAACTTTCTGTTCTCCAGTTTTGCATTTCCGCAATTAGTTACCTTATGGACTTTGGTGATTCTTATTTTTGCGTGCACTTTTAGACATTTGACACAAAAGTATTGTTTGCATTGTGAGCAATGTTTAATTGCCTTCTGCTTAACATCACAGATGTCACAATCCTCATTGTCTTCTGCAGAAGTACTTGACAACCAGAAGTCTTCCTCAAGTGTTTGTGTAGCCATATTTGAAACACTTTCCTTGCATTCTAGTGCTGGTTTGTCCGTGTTTAAAGCATCTTCCTGGCATTTTAGTTCTGGATTGTCAATGTTAAAAGCATCTTCCTGGCATTCCAGTGCTGGTTTGTCCATGTTTAAAGCACTTAACTGGCATTCAAGTGCTGGTTCACCCATGTTCAAAGCACTTTCCTGGCATTCTAGTGCTGGTTTTTCCATGTTGATAGCACTAATGGTATTTCTAGTGCTGGGTTGTCTATTTTTAAAGCACTTATTATATTTCTAATGCTGGTTTGTCCATGTTTAAAGCACTTTCCTGGCATTTCTATTTCTGGTTTGTCCATGTTTTAAACACTTTCTTGGCATTCCTAGTGCTGGTTTGTCCATGTTTAAAGCACTCTTTGCATTCTAATGCTGGTTTGTCCATGTTTAAAGCACTAATTGTATTCTAATGCTGGTTTGTCCATGTTTAAAGCACTAATTGCATTCTAATGCTGGTTTGTCCATGTTTAAAGTAGTTAAGCACTAATTGCATTCGTTTGCTGGTTTGTCCATGTTTAAAGCACTAATTGCATGTGTTTGCTGGTTTGTCCATGTTTAAAGCACTAATTGCATTTGTTTGCTGGTTTGTCCATGTTTAAAGCAGGTTGTGTGCAGTTTGATGTCAGTGTTGTGTGATCTGACACTTTTTGCCTAATTTCTTCTTGTTTTTGTTGCTTTAAGTAGTAACAAATAAAGGTTGCCACAATAATTTGAGGATTGCATCTTCCTTGTTTTAAAGTTATTGAGGTTTGTGTGATATTTTTTTTAAGTTTCAGTAAATCCCTGGTCCAAGCTAAAATTTGATAAAATGTCAATGATTTACATGAACACAAACCTACTACAGACTACAAAATGTCTAGACAAGACTGAAGAAAATCAATGTTTGAAAGATATTCAATATGTAATAAAAGTGGGCAAGATCTCAGTTGAAGTTTTTTTCAAGTTTTGAAAGAATCAAATTGGATGGAAAAACTGCAGCAATATATGATAAGATATTTGCTTTATTTACACTGAAAGCTGTCATTGAACAAAAACTATTCTAAAGGAATACTGCTGGTCTAATCAATATTTAATGAAAAGTATGGAAAATTTATTGATCGCAAATAAAGCAAGTACCTGATGCATTGTAAAAGTTTAAAATTGAAAATTCATAATAAATTGAAATTTGAATGCAAGAGTGTGGCACTAAATACCGTAGATCTCAGAAATATTCTTTGTCTATGAAATAAATGTGCTTGTAAAATTAGGTTTGTGTTGCTTGCAAAGCTTGGCATACATATGGATTTCTTTGTCCGGCTTCAACGTCCTTGATATCAATGTCCCACTTTCATTCCTATCAATAACTTGGAATGTTTTTCAGTAGAGTCTTCAATCTTGGTATACATATTGACAATGGTCAGTTGGTGACCCCTAGTGACTTTAGGGTCAGGTCAGTTAGGTGAAGTTTATTGTGACCATTACTATAAATATAATGGGTGAATGTACACTGTTTTAGCAAATTACTTTATCTTAATAAAACTTTTATAGCAAATAGTTATTCTGCTCACTACAAAATGATGAGAGAATTAATACTTTTTTAGATTTTTTTATTATCCTAATAAAACATGTAACATTTTGTTTCATTTAATATTATTATTCTGCAGGTATTTCCCAGCCATTTTAAAGGACCACTCCTCCCATGATGTACTATTATTGTGTATAAACTGTCACCTCCGATGTTCGGATTATGAGACTACCCTACGCTTACGCCTGGCTGCCGAGTGTGATGCTCCTCTGGATTCTGGGAGAGACTCCAAGCGTCACATTGACCAAGATTTGGCGAAGATCTCCTCTGCAGCAAAGTAAGGATTAAGGATGTTCCTTTTTGAACCAGGTTTTTAACAAAAACAAGGTTATTAGAATGGGGATGCCGGAAGGCCGTCAAACATTGGTTTTCACCCAATAACTTAAGCTTAAAAATAGAAAAAAATATCTGTCCACTAACTTAAGTTAAAATTGATGGATATTGGCGAGAGTTGGTGTGTTAGTAGCTTATTTGAAGAGCTAGCTTGTTTTTGCTTTTGAGGAGAATGTGGTCAAGGTCAAGGCTACTGTAACTAAAAATAGCAAAAAGATGATTTCCGCCCAATTACTTTAGATTGAGTCGATGGATAGTGATGAAAGTTGGTTTGTAGGTAGCTAATGTGAAGAGCTAGCTTAGGATTGCCTTTGAATGAATAAAGATAAAGACTGCTACCTTTTTCTAACTCATACAAGAAATTAACTGAGTTCTGCCCATATTACAATTCTGGTTTTGTCACACTGCAACACTTCTAGTTTTTATAAATACAATAAAACCATATACTATACACGAAATAACATTTTGGAAGGTTAAGGTTAATAAAAAAAATGTTGATAGGACAACAGTATTATTTACAAACTTTTAAACACTCAGGCATGCACACTTTTAACTTACACTGTATGATCGCAGAGTCGGTTTTCATTTAAGTGACAATCTGAAAACATCAATACATACACATGTATAACAACCATGTTTTGACTTATAAACCTTTAACTACTTACTAAATAATGCATTAATGGAAAATATTAAATACTGATAACAATATTGTAACCGCATATTTAATAGCAGAAAACGCACAAATATTAAATGATTGGTGAATGCTAAAAGATTTACTGTGATCTTCTATAGTCTCATAAGGAATAAATACCGTGGTTTATGCACATTTCTTTCAAATTAAACTTGGTATCCTTCATAAGAACCGTTGTTTTCGACATTCATTCACATTTGTTTGAATATTAAAACAATAGTATCAATTGTGATAAATCTTATTTGGGAGTTACAGTGCATCTTCAAACATTTTAAGTCATTTCCCAACTTCACTCAATTTCTTAAGTTAAGTATCTCACTGGTCTTTTTCTATAATAACCATATAATATCTGAAATACTTTTTCATTGATTTTAATTAATATACAAACTTTTATGTTATAATAACACTTATACATTTCTGTTAATTTGGGTTCAAAAATCTTAGGAAAATCGACTTAAGTTAGGAAATGACTTAAGATTTTTTTTGCGCATGGCCCCAGGACTCCTTGAGTATGGGGTAAATATAGCAGCCACCTGGACATAAACGTCCGGTCAACGACAACTCGGGTCAAAGGGATTCCTTACCATTGATAGGCTAGTGAATATTCTCACCTTTCAGACTTTTTATAGGTTAGGTTCAGAGTATCTTGGTGTTTTACTGTGAAGACACTGATATACATTTATACACTGATATACATTTAGACACTGATATACATTTTCCTTATTTCAGAGCATTATTAAAGAGTCGGGATCAGATTCCAGAAGATAGAGTTGCTCATCTTGAAAAGACGGTGAAAAACTTTTATGGCGTCAAATCCTTGCCAGTTGAATTGTTGGAAGATGCAGTTGCCATGGAAACAAGGTATTTTATGTATTGAGTTAATATACATTAAAGTTTTAAATGTTGTCTTAATAAAATTGAAACCTTGTAGAAGTTTAAGACTGATGGGTCAATTGTTAAAAATTTTGGAGTGAACTTATTTTAGTTGTTGTAAATTTGTGGAGTGATCTTATTGTAGTTGAAAAACTGATTGTTCAGATACTTGGTTGACTTATCACCATGAAGTGTGCTAGTGACATATATAATTTTCATGAGCAAAAGCCAATTAGTTCAGTTCAAGAGTAATGTGCCCTTTAATGTAATTTACCATTTCAATGGTTTTCGCTTTATTGACAAGTTTAAGCCTTCTATAGGTGACCCCCCCCCCCCAAAAAAAAAATAATATATATATATATATTGGTACACCACCTCTGTTAATTGATCTTAATCTTATTGCCTAATTGTCTTATCAGATCTCCAATCTGAGTATCCTGTTGTGCAGTTTTGGATGTGTTATTATAAAAATGGACCCATAAATGGCCCTGAGCCAATAAACGAATACACAGGAATTTGGCCCCTACTGTGACACAAATGCAATTAGCAGGAGATGCTCAGCAGGGGGTTATCATGCCAAACAGTCCTTAAACTAGGCCTTTAAGGGAATTTGTGGAGCGAACAACTGCCTTTAATGTCAACAAGAGGGATTATTTTGTAATTTGATCCACATGTTAACCGTGATGTGTTAAAGTGTTTTTCTATTCCAGGGTGCGAAATTCACAGTACGTCCCCCATGGACAAAAAGTTGTACAGTTCTATATGCAGAAACATGGTGGACTATTGGAGTTTGAAAAACTGTGGCGAGTACATTTTGTGGAGGCCATGCAGCCACAGTTTCTTCCATATCTGTGGTCTGTGGAACATAAGCCGGAACGAATGATACCGGTCCTGGACGATTTGGATGGGTTTAACAGCCTAGAGAAGGAGTGAATTAAAAGGAATGAATTGATATTATAATGTTATTAATTAGGTGATTTCATATTGGCCTAGTTATTTTTCCGAGGTTAGCTGTATTTGCCTGGGCCTGAAAGGGCGAAGGCAAATACAGCTGACCGAGGTCAAATAACTCAGCAAATATGAAATCACCTAATTAATAAGTATTTTGTTAATTAACTATAACGTATTGTTTGACATTTTGGTTAAAAAACATTCTAATAACTTACCTCAAGTTTATATTTGAAGCCCGTTTATTGCCGATTCATTCATTGTGTCTGCGTTTCTAGACTTTACTGATTTTGACATGCATCCTTTAGTGACATTGCACATACTTACAAATAAAGCCCTGTACAGTCTAAGGAAGCATGTCTTTTCATCTTTATTTCATAAGATGTGTGCCAAAATGTCAAATGTTGCATCCATTCCATTTTTTCAGTGAACACAAACATTATAGTCGTAAAATCCACCAATAGGTTACTAAATACAAATGTTATATCAAACCTTACAGAATGGTTGAAGAATTTAATGGGCTAGTAATTTCAAATAGGTTTAATCAAAGCACATTTTTTTTCACAACAGTCGTAATACGAAAAACAAAATGTCTTCCTTTGAAAAGAATTTCCAACATATCTCTTATATAAGGCGAGTTTCGACAGCAATTGAAAATGGTCCATTTCTCAAATCCTATATTTGGCGAGTTTTGTTGCCAATCAAAACGGAGGAAACTCATATTGGCCGAGTTTTGTTTTGTATTTAGGCCCATTACGACCCTTATCTGTAGCGCTGGAGATTGTCCCCGTATCGCATCAAATATGTAATAGTTGATTAATAAATATATATATTGAAGCTAATTTTTAGCATTGCAGCATTCCCTGAAGATTTGTCTGACCTGTAGATATCAATATGTTCAAAATAGAGAATTATAGTTATTGGATGTAAATATTTTTGTTACACTGTTAAACTGTTACTTATTGTATGAATTTTTTTGTATGATCCTATTTGGGGAGAATAAAGATTGAGGGTGGGGTTGGCGGGTGTGGATGGCTGTTGTTAATGAGTTATAAAATGCGTTAATCCTCTTTGGGGGGGATATTGAGGGGGAGGGGGGATTTTAATGTGAAAGTTATAATATGTGGAGAATCATAGCAAGAATGAAACAATATATCAGTCCATAGAGAAGGAGCCTACTTGTCTAATGCTGTTACTATATAAGCGCTTTTCAAAACTTTGTGAACCTGTTACATATATATTTTATTTAATAGTGAAATTTTGACAAAATACTTATGTCATGATTTTTATCAGGAATTCTGCTCTTCATATGCAATATTTTTTCTTCCATAGTATTATTAGTTTTTCAATATCTGCTTTTACTGGGTATTTGAATAAAGTGACATTTTAGGAAGTAATACTGAAAATTTCATGGTGACATCACATAATTATATTGCGTAAGACACGTTTTTACATGTGTGACCCTGTATTGTGCATTTTAAATACTAAATTCAATGTCACACGCATGACATAAAAAAAAATGAAAAAAGTCTACAAACTTCTTTAACAGCTCTCATATGCACATGTATGTCTATAAGACATGTCAGAACATCATTTAATAGTTGTCATAGTAATATAAAGTTTTTGCATAAAGTTTGTTAACCAATTAAAATCAATTCCTTTTTTAGCAAGTCAATTATAATACTTCAATTTCCAAGATATAGTTTCAAGTGATTGACTTTAATGTCAAAGAAATTCTATTTTTCAAATTTGAACCAGTTTTTGCAGTGTATGTTATAATACTGGCTTTGTTTAAATGTCTCATTCTTGTTTGCAATATTATTGTTTTTGTTTTAGCCACTAGTTTTTTTTTTCATTATTTGTGTCTTTGTTATACAGTTTTTATCGATTAACTTTTAGTCATAGCAATGTTGCATTTTGTTTGTACAATTGTAATTATGTGATGAAGAAGATATGAGTGTGTATATTCGATATGGAACTAAAATGAGATATTTTAGCTGTCAAATTATGATGCTAACCAAAACCAGTGACAAATATATTGTTAACAAGCTTATGTGCATAGTTTGAAGTTTATTTCTGACTGCAATTTTACAATGTCATGTTATGTTTTATGTATCTCCAAATATGTTCAGGCCTTTTAGCAGACATTTAAATCATTCAGTTTGTATCATTCACGATCATGCTTGTATGTAAATAAGCAATGCCTGTGATACAAGTTGTTAAAGGGACTAGAAACCAGATGGTCCAAAAATCGGCAGATACAGAATTTCCTCAGAACAAGCCTAGAATTATAAATGTGAATTAGTATGAGACGGATAAAACATCATTTGGTATGATTAAAATAATATCTTGCTGAGTTTACCCTTTTTAAAAAATAGCATATACAGTAATGGCTTCCAAGTTTGTAGTGTGTATATTTAGCATGTGAAAGTTAAGGGATTATTATTTTATTGGCCGGATTTTTCATCGAAAAATTACGGGTTATAGAATGGCGAAAACCGGGCGGGCGGTTGGGCGGATGGGCGGGCTATCAGGCGTTAACAATTTTGCGTTAAAGTTTTCATTTTATGTAATAAAATCAAGAGATTTTATCAAATGGTAATTGAACTTCATACTATGGTAGAGCATAATGAGAGGAAGTGCAGTGTACAATAACCATAACTCTATTTTTGCTTAATACTGAGTTATTGCCCCTTGTTACTTTTTTTGTCCGGAGTAGAACTTAAAACGTACTTGATGGAATTCATTGGAACTTCATACAATGGTAAAGCACAGTGAGAGGAAGTGCAGTGTACAATAACCATAACTATTCTTGCTTATTACTGAGTTATTGCCCCTTGTTACTTTTTTTGTCCGGAGTATATAACTTGAAAAGTATTGGATTGAATTCATTGGAACTTCATACAATGGTAAAGCACAGTGATAGGAAGTGCAGTGTTCAAGAACCATAACTCTACCTAAACTAATTACTGAGTTATTGCCCTTTATTTGTATTTTTTTGCTGTCAATTTTTTTTCCAGACATTAACTTGCAAACTACTAGATGGAATTTATTAAAACTTCATACAATGGTAAAGCACAATGAGAGGAAGTGAAGTGCACAATAACCATAACTCTATTTCAACTTATTACAGAGTTACTGCCCTTTGTTACTTTTTTCTTGTCCGGAGCATAACTTAAAAACTATTGGATGGGATTTAATAAAACTTCATACAGTGATAGATTATAATGAGAGGGAATGCAATGTACAGGATACGCAATTCTATTTCATCTTATTACATAGTTAGTGCCCTTTGTTCATTTTTCTTGTCCGGAGCATAACTTGAAAACTTTTAGATGGAATTTAATAAAACTTCATACAGTGATAGATCATAATATGAGGAAGTGAAGTGCACAAGAACCATAACTCTATTTCAGCTTATTACAGAGTTACTGCCCTTTGTTACTTTTTTTCTTGTCCGGAGTATAACTTAAAAGCTACTGGATGGGATTTAATAAAACTTCATACAGTGATAGATCATAATGAGAGGGAGTGCAGTGTACAGGAACCGCAATTCTATTTCAGCTAATTACAGAGTTACTGCCCTTTGTTTCTTTTTTCTTGTCCGGAGCATAACTTGAAAACTATTGGATGGAATTTAATAAAACTTCATACAGTGATAGATCATAATGAGAGGGAGTGCAGTGTACAGGAACCGCAATTCTTTTTCAGCCAATTACAGAGTTATTGCCCTTGTTACCTTTTTCTTGTCCGGAGCATAACTTGAAAACTATTGGATGGAATTTAATAAAACTTCATACAGTGATAGATCATAATAAGAGGGAGTACAGTGTACAGGAATTGCAATTCTATTTCAGCTAATTACAGAGTTACTCCCTTAGGAGAAAGAATTCCACGGCCATAAAAATTCATTATTTTTTGTCAAATCTTTATGAAACTTGCTCAGAATATTTGTCTACTTGTTGTCTTAAACATTTGTGAATATGGGTCACCTCAGATCAAAAACTAAAAATACTAGGTCACTAACTCAAATCCTCTGTTTGTAAAATTTCATCGTCAAATAAAAATCCGGCTTTAATGCGGCGTTGCCGCATTGGCTTCTTGTTGAGTAAGAGAAATTGGACAAATGTATTACAGTTCCTTTTTTTTGGACTTGACAGTCCACATGAAATAGTCATCTCTATTTTATGGAAATCAAGCCACAAAATTGGTCACAAAATTATTGGCAGCATATAAAAAAGTGTAATTTATTGTGAATGAATATGATGTAAAAAAATAAAAACAAAAAGTCTAAAATGTTATTGTTTGAAATGTTTTCGATTAATTTTGATGAAAGCTTTTACAGTCAAAACCTGTTGGTCGATATAGCTGGGTGATTTTTTTTTTTACTTTATATAAGCATTCCTGCTTGGCTCAATATTCGCGAGGCTCGAAGTATTTTGGCTGGTACCTGGGATATCGAGCCAACGGGTTTTGACTGTATAGTAATAATTATAAATTTGCCTCTTTTAGCAACATGTTCATGTATTGTTAACCATCGATCATGTTATTGTTGAAAACCTGTTTAGAGTTTTTTTTCTAAGGAAATTCTCTATGCAATCAATAAATTATTTTTATCAGTGTTGTGTTTTTAATTTATTATTTTGCATACATGTATATTGAAACAAATGTTATCCTCCTCAAATATATAACATCGTAGGATACCCTCATTACACTACTGTGCTATGCTTTGTTGTGTACTGTGGGCGATTTGGCTAGGAAAATCTTGTAATCATGAATACTATACATGTATGAGGCAGTTTTATTTGTTCTGCAAAGAACTAATGCGGAGATATGCACAGGCACTCGAATAAATGTACTGGCGAAAGCTGGAATTGAACTAGCTCCGCCATTTTACCACATATTTTTTAAAAATCTACGTAGACCACTTGCCCGTTGAGACCGCTGACATTACAGGGTAATTGAAGAGTAGTTAATTGTAGCATGTGACTTCATTGGATGATGAGTTGTTTCCCCTGCGTCATGCATATTCATTAAAACGAGATTTTGTCAGTCAATTTTTCCACTGTATTGATCATGGAGTGAAACGAAAACAAGGAACATGGTTGCTTATGATAAATATATTTAGGGACTTTAATACTTTTTGAGTGGGAAGAAGTATATGACAAGAAAGCCATAATAGTTCTAATTTTAAAAGTCAATATCACATTAGTTAAAACATATAAGCTGACTTGTGTTTAAGTCCTGAGTTAATAATGTTCAAAAGCAGGATGTATCAAACAGTTCTGTTCAAGATAACCACTTCAAGATCCCTAAATGGTAAAGGGAAATGGTCAGTAAAAGGAAGGTAAAAGCAAACCTCTCATAAGATATTAGTAAAGTTTTGGCCCTTTATTTTATCTATGTTATTTAAGCTTAGTAGTGAAGACCGCATAATAAAAAGCTGATAATCATCTCTTTAAATTCTGTGGCCTAGGTCCTTTTTTTGTCAAGAATACCCTACCCATTAGGTGATCATAACTAACTAGGTGAACACTTCTCACTGGGTGAACACTTCTCACTGGGTGAACACTACTGGCTGGGTGAACGCTACTCACTAGGTGAATACTTCTCACTAGGTGACCGCTAATCACTAGGTGAACACTACTTACTAGGTGAACACATCTCACTAGGTGAATACTACTCACTAGGTGAACACTAATCACTAAGTGAAAACTTCTCACTAGGTGAACACTACTCACTAGGTGAACACTTCTCACTAGGTGAACGCTAATCACTAGGTGAACACTTCTCACTAGGTGAACACTACATACTAGGTGAACACATCTTACTAGGTGAATACTACTCACCAGGTGAACACTACTCTCTAGGTAAACACTACTTACTAGGTAAACACTACTCACTAGGTGAACACTACTCACCAGGTGAACACTACTCTCTAGGTAAACACTACTTACTAGGTAAACACTACTCACTAGGTAAACACTACTCACTAGGTGAACACTACTCCCTGGGTGAACACTTCTCACTAGGTGAACACTACTCACTGGGTGAACACCTCACTAGGTGAACTCCACTCACTAGGTGAACACTACTCACCAGGTGAACACTTCTCTCTAGGTAAACACCACTTACTAGGTGAACACTACTCTCTAGGTAAACACTTCTTACTAGGTGAACACTACCCCCTGGGTGAACACTACTCACTGGGTGAACACTACTCCCTGGGTGAACACTTCTCACTAGGTGAACTCCACTCACTAGGTGAACACTACTCACCAGGTGAACACTACTCTCTTGGTAAACATCACTTACTAGGTGAACACTACTCCCTGGGTGAACACTTATTACTATGTGAACACTACTTTCTAGGTGAAGACTACTCACTAGGTGAACGCTACTCACTGGGTAAATACTACTCACTAGGTGAACACTTCTCACTAGGTGAACACTTCTCACTAGGTGAACTCCACTCGCTAGGTGAACACTACTTACTAGGTGAAGACTACTCACTAGGTGAACGCTACTCACTAGGTAAATACTACTCACTATGTGAACACTACTTATTAGGTAAACATTTCTAACTGGGTGAACACTACTCACTAGGTGAACAATACTCACAAGGTGAACAATACTCACTAGGTGAACGCTACTCACTAGGTAAATACTACTCACTATGTGAACACTACTTATTAGGTAAACATCTCTAACTGGGTGAACACTACTCACTTGGTGAACAATACTCACAGGTGAACACTACTCACAGGTGAACACTACTCACTTGGTGAACACTACTCACAGGTGAACACTACTCACTTGGTGAACACTACTCACAGGTGAACACTACTCACAAGGTGAACAATACTCACAGGTGAACACTACTCACAGGTGAACACTACTCACTTGGTGAACACTACTCACTTGGTGAAAACTAATAACTAGGTGAACATTACTCACTGGGTGAACACTTCTCACTAGGTGAACACTCCCCACTAGGTGAACATTTCTCACTAGGTGAACACTCCTCCTTGAGTGAACACTACTCGCTAGGTGAACACTTCTCACTTGGTGAACACTACTCACTGGGTTTTGTTTTGACACACCCTTATTCAACATAAATGGATTTGTCTTGTAGCCTTCAATATTAAGATGGCAGCACCCGCGCGGGTAGGGCCTGGGTTACCCAGTGAAGAGCCGTCTGTAAACACCAGAATGTCTTCTTCAGATGTAGCATTAAGCGTGTGTGCTATGATTGTGGTCTGAGTTTCTTTATCAACACTGAATTGTTCGTGTTCACCCTTTTACTTGTCCTAGAAAGACCAATGTACTTTACATCATACTCAAATTCCTTCTCTATATTTTCTATCTTGACTCTGTCTTTTAGTTCTGTGTAGCGGCTCATGAGAAGCGCATGTGTTGTAGGTTTCCCCCTAAAACTTGATTTATTTGACAACCACATGTTTAAGTCTTCTTTCAATGGATCTTCTTCTCTTTTGGTCACAATTCTAACCAGTCCTTCTCTTCGGGACATGGTGCACTGTTCTTGTCAAATTATTTTACTACAGATTCTACTTCATCCAGTGTTATGTCTGAATTTTCCATTGAGGCTTTTGCCTTTTCTTTAGCTTCATGGAATGCCTGTCTTGAAACATTAACTGCAAGTTCATAAGAAAAAAGAAGATCTGACCTTCTCTGAAAGATACTTTTTGCCTTTTTGATTAACTTGTTGATCTTCGTATGAAGCACAGCTCACATTAACTATAGGCAATGGTTTATTTGTGTCTCTGTATCTCAACCTTCTGTAAGATGCATGTATTCCCTGAATACCATTCTATAACCTCCTATAGAAAACAACAAAATCAATACTTTTCAATGGTATTATTTTGAAGGTCACAGTGAGTGAAGCACTTGGGAAACCGATTAACACATACAGCATGAACTTACAACATGAGCAAAGTATGTCTTATTAACAACATGCTTGACAAAAATGGAGCTTACAGACGTGGTCGACTGGCCGAGGAAAAACTGAGATAAAACCCTCCTTTTGGGGAAAACTCAGAAACCTCTGCCCGTTTGTCATCCAGATTTACAGGATTTGTCTCGTACCACTAGATGTCGGGCCTCATCACCCATAAGCTCCTTAACAAAGATGTATAGAAAAACATATAATTTTATGATTCATATATATACGTATTTTATCAATTCCATGATTATTTTACATTCAAAATCGACATATATCATGTTATTTTACATGCAAATATAAACCAATTCTGGCAACGTTTTATCTCCAAAGAAACATCAATGACATTCGAATCGTATCTACATCCAAAAATTGCAATACTGCCTCTGCTTTGTTTGCATGACTGAATTATAAAAATACAGCGCCTTGCAATACTGCCTGCGCTCTTTAAATAGCTCAACTAGAAAAATTGGCGCCTTGCAATACTGCGCGCCCGCGCTCTGTGCATATTATGTTTATCTATCATGCATTTTTGTGCCTTGCAATACTGCCTGTGCACACTGTTTTCATATGTCTAAATGAATCAAATACAGCGCCTTGCAATACTGCCCGCGCTCTCTTTAAATATCAAATTGAATCAAAACCAGCGCCTTGCAATACTGCCCGCGCTATGTACATGATTAAAATAAAGTGCTGCGCCTTGCAATACTGCCCGCGCTATTTACATGATTAAAATAGATTTCCGCGCCTTGCAATACTGCCCGCGGTCAAACAAGGACAATACTGTCATATTTCTTAGACCAAGCAACATTAGATCAAATCGTGCAATACTGTTTTTACTATATACAAAGACCATATATCAATACGTAACGTAAATCATTGCCCTTATACAAATGTACATTACATGTTCTTTGAAGAAAAATGAAAAACATATTTATCATTCATATGATGAAATTGCATAGTAACTGAAAACCGTTCACAATAAACATTTTCTTGTAAAATTTAACAATCAATTGAATCGATGTGAACGGATCGGTTCCCCAAAGCTGAATGCCTTTACATTCATATTCGCACGAATTCCTCGTGCTTATCAATCGCCACCTGGCGGTTATTACATTATAAACAAGGGAAATTAATTTTCTTCTAATTCGTTTTACTCAAACGTAGGAAATTATATTTCCTGTTTGCGAAACAACCCACGTGTTTTAGCACACATGCTGGTTTTGACTGGATATTGCGTCCCGCCAATTTACCTTTTTCATTAGAAAATGATCCTTCTGGCCAGTCTTGAAGAAGTTTCTCCTTATCTTCTTTGTGTTGTGTGTGTGTTGCTATCCCGCCTCTAGATCGGGGATACGCTATCCTAACATCCACTTTTTGTTTTGTTAAATCTCTTGGCGTATGGTATTACTATCTTTGAATTTTGAAGGTGACGAGATATCATCAATGATGAGGCAATCTTTACTGAGGTACTCTTTAAAATGTGATGGCTCATTGTGTTTTTTGTTCAGGTTTATGTTTAATTGATGCCGTAGCATTATATTTTCGGCTTGATGTAGACACTTCTGACTTCTGAAGAACTATAAGTTCAGGAGCTGGAATCGTTTCTGTTTGAATACTTAATTACATCAGCATGGCTCTTTTGCTGTTTTTCTTCTTTTTGTATATCTGTTTTATCAAATCTTATCCAAGGGGTTTGTTAAACTACAACAATGCACACGGGAAGAGTATTCTGTGCATATCTATTTTGTACAGATCTTCTATCCGTAGATAAGAACATTCAAGGTGCCACCACTGATTAATATTATCACAATGAATCCAGGGCTTGTCTGGGAAACGGAGAATCTGTTCTGGTGGTTGTTTTTTTTTGTGGCAGACACAGCAAATGATTCTTGGGGATAGTGGTGGTGAACGAGATTTTGATTTATCTTCGTTTTCTTTTCCTTTCTTTTTTCCAGCCAACAGCTGTTGGGATCGGATCCGTAAAAATTAAATACAGTATGGATTTTGATAAACGACAGTGTGGATTTAGGCAGGTGCGTGTTTACCCAATTACGTCATTGATATCTGTGTAAAACACATGAGTACACCACAGCGAACAAAATTGCTGGTTTGTAAAACCTTGGAAGAGGCTTTAAGGAAAATCCAGGAGCTGGAAATGCAAGATAATTTGTGCCTGACTCTAGTACGAAGAATTTTGGGAAGACGGTATTAAATATTTCCATAATTTTTATGCATTATTTAACTATTGATGCTTGCAAATCATTTTTTTCAGCAAAGCACACAGTGATTTGGTGGGAATGAGCTGAATTTTGACCTTTACAAAATTTATTGACATTTAACCTAAACTAACCTAAACAAGTTAAACAAATGACAATTGGCTTTATAATGGTAGTCCTAGTTGGGCCTCATGTTCTACAGCACTGTAGTTTATCAAATGACCATATATCTTTATACTGGTAGTCATAGCTGGGGGACACGTTCTAAAGCACTGTAGTTTATCAAATGACCATATATCTTTATACAGGTGGTAATAGCTTTGGGACACGTTCTATCAAATGACCATATATTTTTATACAGGTAGTCATAGCTCGGGGACACGTTCTAAAGCACTGTAGTTTATCAAATGACCATATATCTTAATACTGGTAGTAATAGTATTGGGACACATTCTAAAGCACTGTAGTTTATCAAATGACCATATATCTTTATATAGGTAGTCATAGCTCGAGGACACTTTCTAAAGCACTGTAGTTTATCAAATGACAATATATCTTTATACTGGTGATCATAGGTGGGGGACACATTCTAAAGCACTGTAGATTATCAAATGACCATATATCTTTATACTGGTAGTAATAGCTTTGGGATACGTTCTAAAGCACTGTAGTTTATCAAATGACCATATATCTTTATACTGGTAGTCATAGCTGGGGGACACGTTCTAAAGCACTGTAGTTTATCAAATGACCATATATCTCTATACTAGTTATCATATAGCTTTGGGACATGTTCTAAAGCACTGTAGTTAACAGATGACTGTATATACTCCGGTACATATCTATACCTAACACTGGTTTATATGGCAGGAAGTATATTGTCTTCAGCTGTGTTCTTATTCCACTGACCATACACATTTATATTAGAGATTTTGACTGGACTTTACCTTAAAAGCTCTGTTTTTTTTATTAAATTCTCTTACCATATAACTCTATAAAGGTGACTTTCTCATGCACTGTAGGTCAATTGACAGATGTTCATTTTTTTTAGATTTGGCCTAAAAAGACCTGTAGCAGTTAACAAGCTATTAGATGCACAATAGCACAAAATGACCACCACCACTATCACCCTAAAGTGTGTGCTTGGTGTCTGTCTACACGTGCTTGCTTCTGGAATGTTGAAGAACAAACTGTGTTGAAACGCCAACTGGTAAGACTGTGCTTTGTGTTTGTAATTTTGTATGATAAGACATTTATTGTTTCCGCCAGGCCTAAAGGAAATGTTTATGAACAAGTACAGGTCTATACACAAGTACAGGATTGAAATATAAACAACGATTTAAAGAGTATTGAGTTGATGAGTGAGAACAAAAATGATATACCCATGTACATTTACATGTTCAATAAATAGTGCATCTCATACTCTGAATAATAATTCATTTTGCTATTGGGAGTTGGTCATGGACCTTTGCCGCCCTTCATCCAGAGCCTTCCACAGAGATGGCAGATATATCGCTGCCTGGACCAACAGTTGACCATGCCGTTGAGTCCATGAAAACATCTACAGAATTACATCTGCGGCCGTGGCTATTAATGGATACATTCTGCACCACTTCCATGTGTAAGAATAGAACTTTCCAAGTCCTCAGCATAAGCATTTCTGTATTTAAAACGAAAAATAATTTAAAAATAAATAAATATAGTTTTAAATAATTATATACAGGCAAAATAAATTATATGATTTGTTTCATGAATGTGTTGTTTTTTTAATTGCTGTTAAAGCAACAGTGTGCACCAGATGATCAAATTGCAAGTTTATTAAGTTTAGCAGTTATTTCATATTTTTCCATTCAAAAAGATTACTGGGTATGTCTACCTAGTAGAATTAATTTCTTATGCGTGATTGGCTAGTCGATGTTATCACATGATATAACCAAGTTGGGTGTATAGCTTTAATATACCACTTGATTGAAGTAAGCCTTCGTAGCACAGTTGATACAACACTGGACTTCAATTTCGGTGACACATTTTTTTTACATGTTTGTACTTTTTTTACAATTATGACATAAAAGCGTAACACATTCTATTAAATAATTGTCCTGAGATATGTTACAGAAAAAAAACTTTTTTAGTTCCAATCTGGTGTACAGTCCCTTTAAGGCCTTATACCGTACTTGTAGACTTATTGTTTATGATAGTCTGTTTAATCATTTTATTGTATATGGGCAACATTTTATGTAACATCACTTTATGTAAAAAGTAAGCCTTCGTAGTACAGTTGATACAACACTGGACTTCAATTTCGGTGACACATTGACACATTTTTTTTACATGTTTGTACTTTTTTTACAATTATGACATAAAAGCGTAACACATTCTATTAAATAATTGTCCTGAGATATGTTACAGAAAAAAAAACTTTTTTAGTGCCAATCTGGTGTACAGTCCCTTTAAGGCCTTATACCGTACTTGTAGACTTATTGTTTATGATAGTCTGTTTAATCATTTTATTGTATATGGGCAACATTTTATGTAACATCACTTTATGTAAAAAAAATTATAAAAAGTCACTGTGAATATAAACAGTTTTCAAATATGTACATTAAAATTGCAGGCTGTCAGTTTGAAACGTCTCTACTCTGACAGAAGGAAGGGAATGAATACCCAGGATTGTTCCTCAGGAAAATCTCTTCAACAAGCTGTTGTCAGTTTGCATGCTCTTTGGATGGAATTACCCTACCTTGGCTTGCAGAGAATCTGTGATATGAAAGACCTCTTTTGTGCTGCATTGTGTCATTGATTTATTGTATTTTATATGTATTATGCCACTATTGTAAAAACAAATGGGCATATGTTTTAGCATATGTTTTCAAACAGACACATTTATATTTCAAACAGACACATTTATATTTTTGAATAATTTGAAAATACATTTTGTAGGTTGACTTCACACCATGAAACATTAATGGTAGGTTATATTTGACCAGAACATGACAAGTATTGTTTTCGGAGTTTTTTGGTCGAAGGTGAAGGTAATGGCTAACAGTGGTTATTCTGCACAATGACCCTTGATTTCTTTGACCTAGGACCATTAATATTTAGTGATTGATATATCAGTCCAACTCCTATGTGAAAGGGACATGATGAAATTGAGCAAGAGCTTATTAGCATTGCAAATTATTATTTGTTCATTTTTAGCTCGACTATTCGAAGAATAGGTGAGCTATACTATCATTAACAATTCTGCGTTAAAGTTTTCATTTTATGTAATAAAATCAAGAGTTAATATCCAATGGTAATCAAACTTGGTCAGACTATTTGTCGGCATGTTATCTTGAAGATGTATGAATATGGGTCATCCCTGGTCAAATTCTAGGTCACTAGGTCACATCTTAGAGAAAATATTTCCATGTCACAAATTCAACATTTTTTTCATATCTTTATGAAACTTGGTCAGAATATTTGTCTGCATACTATCTTGAAAGTTTTTTAATATGGGTCATCCCGGGTCAAATTCTAGGTCACTAGGTCAAATCTTAGGAAAATCATTCTACATCATAAATTGAACAATTTTTGTCAAATCTTTATGAAACTTGGTCAGAATATTTGTCTGCATAATATCTTAAAAGTTCTATAATATGGGTCATCCCCGGTCAAAACCTAGGTCACAAGGTCAAATTTTAGAAGAAAGAATTCCACAGTCATAAAAATTCATTAATTTTAGTCAAATCTTTTTTAAACATGGTCATAACATAAATTCAATTGGTATTTTATAAACACACATCCCAATCATGAATTTCAGATCTAACCATATTTTTCAAAAATTTAAATTTTAATTAACTTTAAAAATATTTGTGTACATGAAATCTTAGATGATAAAGTGTGTCATCTAGGGTCAAAAACTAGGTCTCTGGGACAGATCTTATTGGAAAAGCTGATGTATTTATAAAATGTTCGTTTTTCCTCACACAAATGGAATAGTTTCTGTTGATCAGGTTATTTGTATGAATGATATCTCCGATAAATATAAATATGGGTCTTTTTGGTTAAAATACTAGGTCATTAGCTCAAATCCTAGGTTTGCAAAATTGCATAAAAAATCAAGCTTTATGCGGCGTTGCCGCGTTGGCGTCTTGTTATTTTTTTATTTTGACAGGCACATTTTTATAATCTTAACCAAATCAAACTTTGTTTTGTCACATTGTGATTCTTATTCACTTTTTTATTTGATTGTTTTATTGCTTTTTACAGGCACATATCACACTATTATTGTATTTACGTCCAATTCCAAGAGGCGTAGTAGAGCGCACTGTTTTACGACAGCTCTTGTTAACCTGTAAAGTGAAACCTGGTTATAAAAATGACATGACTGTGTCATTGTGTTGGCAGGCCAGGAGGAGGGCAGCATCAAATACATCTACAAACTTAGTATACAAAATATTATAAAATTGCTTTCGGGGCCCATAGGATCAAGGTCACTAAAACAAAAAAATATTGAAACTTAATCGCACAACAAAGGCTTAATTAATTAGGTTTGTCTGTCAATCATTGAAAACTTGTTTTTTGTTTTGCATTGCAGCATTTCATGCTTCATTTTTATTTTGTCTCTTTATTGCATTTTACCTTTATCATTATTGTATTCATTTCTAAGACAAAGCAGCATATAGTTGAGGGCACTGCCCCATGATAGCTCTTGTATATCCTAAAAAGAATACAATAGTGATATACCCTGATATAGGTAGTTTTGGTACATTATCACGGTTTTAATTTTAGCTTTACTGGCCAAAGATCAGAATATCTGATGTGATGGTAATGTGTACGTAGTATGTGCTTCCTAGCGCCTGTAAACAATTGCTTGTGAACACCATACAGTCTTTAGTTATGATTGTATCTCAATAAAACAGTATTTAGATATCCAATAGAGCTCGGTTCCTTTCGAAAACCAGTCAGATCTGCCCATGCATGCCTAGATTATGGGCCTTGAACGTCTGTGCGACTGTAAACAATTGCTTGTGAACATGGTACAGTCTTCAGTTTTAATTGTATATAGATGAAACTTGTACAGTATTAAGATATCAATTAGAGCTTGGTTCCTTTCAAAAACCAGATCTGCCCATGCATACCTAGATTATGGGCCTCAAAAGTAAAAAAAAATGCTATTTTTAGCCAAGTCTACATGAGCGAAGTCTATTTTTAGACAAGTTTACATGTAAAGTCACAAATTCATGTGAAAAATTGTTCAAATTAGGCCCCTGGGGTCATTATTGGCCACGCCACTGGGTTCACCGGTTTGGTATACTAAATTGGGAAATGTTTGAAAATCTTTATGTCTGAAACAACTATGCAGACCCTTGTTATTTTGAATAAGGATTATTTTATTGGTCTGCTACCATGGTTGTTCAAATTATGCCCCTAGGGTCAAAACTGGCACTGCCCCCAGGGGTCACAAGTTTTTTAAGAAATATTTTCAAAATCTTCTTGTTTCAAACCACAAGGCTCATATCTTTGATATTTGTTGTAGAGCATTATAAGTAGACCGTCTAGCAAAACAGTTGAAATTATGTGCCCTGGGCCGGGGCCACCATCCATTTTGTCCTTTTAAAGCTACAAAAATGAAATTTTGACCAATAGTACAGTTTTGTAGCAAATTTTATTCTCCTCAGATGACCTTTACTTGGCACATATTAGAATACTAGTAGTTCATGCAACTAATCTGCTTACAACACTTTCTGTTCTCACAAAACGTGAACAATATGTTTGTTGGCTATTACTCATACATACATGCTCTGGATCAAAAATAACCACATGAGCCATGCCACTAGAGCATATGCACTCATGGGCCTCTTGTTTTTTTTAGAAAAAAAAGCATACTGACCAACCCTATTTATTTTAGAAGTTAGCTGAAACTAAGAACTTTTTTTACCTTACTTTTATATTAGATTGTGTATTGCTATGATTTTTGCTTAAAGCTCCATTTAAGGTAACTGTTCATCTCAAATGTAACAGCTTTTGCCTTCAAACTTATAAAATTTCATTGAACCAGTGGGTTCATCATGATGCACATCTGTAAATGTTTCTCCCTAATATGGGCTTTTATGTATGCAAACAGAACATTGAACAATTGGCTTTCCAAGTAAAGTAAACCCTGTCCAGAACATTTGTCAAATTGCTGTGTCAGCACTTGTTTGAATGGATTTATTTTATTTTCATATTATGATTTCAAATAAAGTATTTAAAAATGTTGATTTCTTGTATGAAGTGATTACTACAATCCTTATAAGGTCAACAGGAAGCTTGAAAAAGTATCTGTTACATGTATTAAGGCATGATTAAAATCATTTTTCCATTTTGCAAAAAGCAGATGGTTAATTTATACCACCTTCAGGTAGTCATGATGAACTCTTCAAAGATATCCCAGGTAAAGGTAGTCACGATAAACTCTTTCAAGTTATCCCAGGTATGCATGGTCACCTCTTAAAAGATATCCCAGGTATTCATGATCACCTCTTCAAAGATATCCCAGTTATTCATGATCACCTCTTCAAAGATATCCCAGTTATTCATGATCACCTCTTCAAAGATATCTATCCCAGGTAGTCATGATCACCTCTTCAAAGATATCTATCCCAGATAGTCATGATCACCTATTCACAAAGATATCCCAGGCAGTCATGATCAACTCTTCAAAGATATCTCAGGTATTCATGATCACCTCTTCAAAGATATCCTAGGTAGTCATGATCAACTCTTTAAAAATATCCCAGATATTCATGATCATCACCTCTTCAAAAATATCTCAGGTATTCATGATCACCTCTTCAAAGATATCCTAGGTAGTCATGATCAACTCTTTAAAAATATACCAGATATTCATGATCACCTCTTCAAAGATATCCCAGGTAGTCATGATCACCTCTTCAAAGATATCCCAGGTAGTCATGATCAACTATTAAAAGATATCCCAGATATTCATGATCACCTCTAAAAGATATCCCAGGTAGTCATGATCCCCTCTTCACAGATATCCCAGGTAGTCATGATCAACTCTTAAAAAATATCCCAGATATTCATGATTCCCTCTTCAAAGATATCCCAGGTAGTAATGATCAACTCTTTAAAGATTTCCCTTTGTAACCATGCAGTTGTTGCAAGCATACTTTAAAGCCCTGGTGAAGGGGAGATCAATGCAAACTGAACATGGATGGTTTGTGTGGAAATGAGCCCACTTTTTTGGTAGAAAGTTCTATGTGATTAGTTAAACAACAGGTCAAATTGCAGATGATGTTAGCAAAATGATGCATGAAGTTAAATGACAGGCCATAGCTGTCAGACTTGAAAGGAAATTCACTTGGTGGTTTAAGCTGAACAAAAGCCAAGATCAATCAATGCTTCAGACCCTTGATCTATGTATTCTAGGGTGATTTGCAAACAAAAGTGTATACTAGTTACTGTGTACTTTCAGGAGAATTAATTTGTGGCACAGTTCACATAAGTTCCGCTTATGTTGATTTTTCCATGCAGATAAGTAACCATACTTGTATGAAAAATTATTTCTCAATTTCACCAAGCATAGAAAACTACCAACAATGGAAGTGTTTTTTGTCACAGACTCAATCATGTCATCTAAAATCCACACAATTCTTTCATATTTTTTCAATCTTCTCTTCAACTTTGGCCCATTTCAGATGAACTTTTTTCAAAGCACAGTAAAAAAGACCTTTATCATATAGTTTCTTGTAATTCCTCAGGTGAATCCAATTCTGTTTAACTAGTAGTTGCTTCACATAATCCAACCTATTTTTGTATATCTTCTTAATCCAATGTTCTTGTAACTCCTCAGGTGAATCCAATTGTTGAGCTAGTAGTTTTTTTCACATAAACCTATTCTTGTAGATCACTTTCTTAATCCAATGTGACCTTTTTTCTCTAATTCCTTGTCTTCATTAAACCAAAAGTTACCTATTTCTTAACACATCCAGTGAAGACTTTCTTTTAAGTCTTTACTGATTCTAACCACATTTCTTACACTTGTATAGATCCTGAGTTTTATCTGTAGACTTTAAATCAAACAACTTTTTTTTTTCATAGTTTTCCAAACATAACATGACCTCTTTGCTCCTCAAGTGTATCCAGGTGAACATCCAATTTCAAGTCATGATTCCAGGTGATCAGTTGATAAACTGCATTGCTTAAGATTTAGAACTTCACATCAGCTGTCACCGCCATAACTACTCATATGAAGCATTGAAGGCTGGGCGTAGCCAGCATTATGCACTTACGCATGTGTGTAACATCAATTTGAAAAATGAAAAAATAAATATGGCAAAAAATGGCATCAAATTCAAGGGCTAAGCTAAATATTGATATCAGAATAAAGGGAAGATCAGCTATAGTAAGCATTTTTTTCTCTGTGTTGGATAGCTTACTGAGCCTAAATCAATCACTTGGTTACTACAAGGTCGGCGTCCCCGAACCTATAAATCCCTCCAAATACACATCAGTGCCCAACATGTTAGTTCTATATTTCATTTTTTTTCCTTGGGGAGCCCCCCTACGGCTACAGGGATATTCCTCCTTCAACACCATCCCCCTTTCGTGCGTAACATTCAGTAAAGCCTGACTACGCATCTGGAAGGCATATACCAAGTAAACTGCATGCAGTACTTAAAAGTGACTCGCTTTTGTTTTTGGACCAAATATTAGTTTTCCCGGTAATGCATCTGAAAAAAACTATTTTTATCATTTTTTTAGGTTATGAATAATGCAGAAAAAAATCCAGTGCATAAAAATTTATTTTGGTTTTTGTGGGGTTCAAACCCACGCCAGGAAAAACCAAGTAAACAGTAAAAAAAACAGCCGGCTAGTCAACACAGCCACCGGGACTTTAACAAAAATGGTGGATATGTTGGCCCCTTAAGGAAACATTCATTAAATCACATGATACATTGTCAATCAACCAATCAAACAACACATCAGCCGTAATTAATTTTGAATACACGTTTGAAATTGTGGTCTTCAACATTATTTTGCTAAAGGGTTCCAGCTTTTGCTATTTATGTTTTAACACTCCTTTCCTTATGATTTAACACTTAACAAATTACGTGTCCCCCACCTATGACTACCAGTATAGAGATATATGGTCATTTGATAAACTACAGTGCTTTAGAACGTGTCCCCCACCTATGACTACCAGTATAGAGATATATGGTCATTTGATAAACTACAGTGCTTTAGAACGTGTCCCCCAGCTATGAATACCTGTATAAAGATATATGGTCATTTGATAAACTACAGTGCTTTAGAACGTGTCCCCCACCTATGACTACCAGTAAAAGGATATATGGTCATTTGATAAACTACAGTGCTTTAGAACGTGTCCCCCAGCTATGAATACCTGTATAAAGATATATGGTCATTTGATAAACTACATTGCTTTAGAACGTGTCCCCCAGCTATGACTATCTGTATAAAGATATATGGTCAACTGTTAAACTACAGTGCTTTAGAACGTGTCCCCCAGCTATGACTACCAGTATAAAGATATATGGTCATTTGATAAACTACAGTGCTTGAGAACGTGTCCCCCAGCTATGACTACCAGTATAAAGATATATGGTCATTTGATAAACTACAGTGCTTTAGAACGTGTCCCCCACCTATGACTACCAGTATAGAGATATATGGTCATTTGATAAACTACAGTGCTTTAGAACGTGTCCCCCACCTATGACTACCTGTATAAAGATATATGGTCATTTGATAAACTACAGTGCTTTAGAACGTGTCCCCCACCTATGACTACCAGTAAAA
This sequence comes from Mya arenaria, assembly GCF_026914265.1. NCBI lineage: Eukaryota > Metazoa > Mollusca > Bivalvia > Myida > Myidae > Mya > Mya arenaria. The sequence goes on along the minus strand of NC_069133.1, from coordinate 40,519,363 downwards.
GGATATATGGTCATTTGATAAACTACAGTGCTTTAGAACGTGTCCCCCAGCTATGAATACCTGTATAAAGATATATGGTCATTTGATAAACTACATTGCTTTAGAACGTGTCCCCCAGCTATGACTATCTGTATAAAGATATATGGTCAACTGTTAAACTACAGTGCTTTAGAACGTGTCCCCCAGCTATGACTACCAGTATAAAGATATATGGTCATTTGATAAACTACAGTGCTTGAGAACGTGTCCCCCAGCTATGACTACCAGTATAAAGATATATGGTCATTTGATAAACTACAGTGCTTTAGAACGTGTCCCCCACCTATGACTACCTGTATAAAGATATATGGTCATTTATAAACTACAGTGCTTTAGAACATGTCCCAAAGCTATATGATAACTAGTATAGAGATATATGGTCATTTGATAAACTACAGTGCTTTAGAACGTGTCCCCGAGCTATATGACTACCTGTATAAAGATATATGGTCATCTGATAAACTACAGTGCTTTAGAACGTGTCCCCCACCTATGACTACCTGTATAAAGATATATGGTCAACTGTTAAACTACAGTGCTTTAGAACGTGTCCCCCACCTATGACTACCTGTATAAAGATATATGGTCATTTGATAAACTACAGTGCTTTAGAACGTGTCCCCCACCTATGACTACCAGTATAAAGATATATGGTCAACTGTTAAACTACAGTGCTTTAGAACGTGTCCCCCACCTATGACTACCTGTATAAAGATATATGGTCATTTGATAAACTACAGTGCTTTAGAACGTGTCCCCCACCTATGACTACCTGTATAAAGATATATGGTCATCTGATAAACTACAGTGCTTTAGAACGTGTCCCCCACCTATGACTACCAGTATAAAGATATATGGTCATCTGATAAACTACAGTGCTTTAGAACGTGTCCCCCACCTATGACTACCTGTATAAAGATATATGGTCATTTGATAAACTACAGTGCTTTAGAACGTGTCCCCCACCTATGACTACCAGTATAGAGATATATGGTCATTTGATAAACTACAGTGCTTTAGAACGTGTCCCCGAGCTATTACTTACAGTATAAAGATATATGGTCATTTGATAAACTACAGTGCTTTAGAACGTGTCCCCCAGCTATGATCACCAGTATAAAGATATATGGTCATTTGATAAACTACAGTGCTTTAGAACGTGTCCCCGAGCTATATGACTACCTGTATAAAGATATATGGTCATTTGATAAACTACAGTGCTTTAGAACGTGTCCCCCACCTATGACTACCTGTATAAAGATATATGGTCATTTGATAAACTACAGTGCTTTAGAACGTGTCCCCCACCTATGACTACCTGTATAAAGATATATGGTCATTTGATAAACTACAGTGCTTTAGAACGTGTCCCCCACCTATGACTACCAGTATAGAGATATATGGTCATTTGATAAACTACAGTGCTTTAGAACGTGTCCCCGAGCTATTACTTACAGTATAAAGATATATGGTCATTTGATAAACTACAGTGCTTTAGAACGTGTCCCCCAGCTATGATCACCAGTATAAAGATATATGGTCATTTGATAAACTACAGTGCTTTAGAACGTGTCCCCGAGCTATATGACTACCTGTATAAAGATATATGGTCATTTGATAAACTACAGTGCTTTAGAACGTGTTCCCCAGCTATGACTACCTGTATAAAGATATATGGTCAACTGTTAAACTACAGTGCTTTAGAACGTGTCCCCCAGCTATGACCACCAGCATAGAGATATATGGTCATTTGATAAACTACAGTGCTTTTGAACGTGTTCCAAAGCAATGATTGCTACAGTCATATGATTTACAGTCAAAATACTTCAAAACGTAATGGATGTCTTAATTTTCAGTGTCAAAGTTGGATGCTTTTCATGATGAACATAAATCAAGGATTGATAGGTATTAAAATTAAAGCAATGGACCTTTGTTTACACCTTCTAAAATACTAGACACAATAATGCAATTATAGGGAACTTTCGCCTATTCAAAAACCGTTAAAGACTCAGAAGCAGCTGTTTATATGGAGTACTAAAATACTAAATTATACTGTATTAGCTAAATCTAAATCAAACTTCAAAGATAAAGTACAGTGTAGATCTTCCTTTATTTCTTAATTGTTTGATTTACCCTAATTATTTCATAAAATAATCATGGGAAAATGTGGCAACTACTTACATTATTATTTTATATAAACACAATCAAAATTGAGTTTATTTTGACAAGAGAAATTTATGATAAACATTGTCAACCTTAAAACATTGTCAACCTTAATACTTTGCTGCAAAGGCAAATTTTTCTATTTACACAAATATCTATGACGTAAATAGACCATCCAAGCACCTGCAGAAATCCGCACTGTCGTTTATCTGGCAATACTACAATCCGTACTGTACCTTAGGCTAACCGTTGGGATCTGGATCATACTTTCAAGTCTCTGTTAACTGGACAAACAACAATTGCGAGTCCATGAACCATGTTCTCAAACAAACTTTGGATTAGAGGTCACAACCACTTACAAAGTTTGTTCATCTGTCCAATGCACTTAACTATACAATACATATTTTCATATTTTCATATTTTATTTACACCTTCGAGATCGGTCCGGCCAGTCTTTTATACCCACCCCTATTATCACAGAATCCGGGTCACTTTAACACTCTAACACTTGCAAGGCTCTAAATAATTGCACCAACTTAGGTGTGAACAACATAATACCATAGACATGCTTCTATTTCAAAAGTAGGCCGAAAAGGACTAGGCCGATTTGGACCAGGCCGAAAAGGTTATTGGACCGAGTTGACCCCACACCATTATCACAAGACAAAATTATTTTAAGAACTAAGATGGCTGCGCCCATGAACAACATTACAAAACCGGTCGGTGGAATTACCGAAAACCCGAAAATCCCCGTAAATACCGAAAATCCCTTCCATTCTCTGAGGTATATAGCGTTTTCTTTAATACGCCCGGTTTTACTACTTTATTGTGTTCGAATGTTGTATGCCGTAATTGTTGGAGGTTGGAGAGGGGTGGGGAAGCCTAGGGAGGGTGGGGATGGGGGTCGTGGTGACTAAAACCCGGGACCCCCTTTCATTTTCAAAAGTTCGTACAAAAGAAGAGTATGCGAGGAGGTTCTTACGCCGTTCCTTCAAAATTGCATTGTGTTTTAGTGGATTGTATGCTGTATATCTTGGTGGTTGGAGAGGGGTGGGGGAGTCGGAGTAGTTGGGGTGGGGCAGGGAGTGATTAAACCCCGGGAACCCCATTCATATTTCTAAGTACATACACAAGAGTATGCAGTATGGTTTAAAACTGTATTGTGTTTAAGTGGGTTGTATGTCGTGGTTGAAGTTGGTTGGAGAGTGGTGGGGGAGTCGGAGGAGGGGGTGGTGGCTACGAAGAAGTCTCAAATACTACTTTCACATATCTCATTTCAAATTGTAGAGGTAAGGGAGGGTAGGGTCGTACCTTACCGTATACAAAAAAGTATGCGAGGGTGTGTACGCCGATATTTAATACTTCATTTTGGTCGTCCTGTATGCCAAAGTTGTTGGTGGGTGGAGGGGGGTGTGGAAGTCGGACGAGGGGGATGGCTAAATCCCGGGAAGTCCTTTTAATTTCATATATGTTAATGTTTTAACGACTAGTTCAATATCACATTTCATTGTGTTTGGTTGCTATTCGTATTTTAAGTATATCGTATATTGAATGTTTTAAAGGTGTATTATTTGTTATTGATATTTCCTGTAATAAGTTATCCGTTTATTTCGTTGTAAAGCGCCTTTGAACGTGTGGTTAAAAATGGTGCTGTATAAGTTAATCGATAAATAATAATTGTGTATTGTGAACAAGTTGTGTGTCGAGAAAGGTGAATAACTGGTATCAAGCGGGAGTTGATTATACAATTGTCCTTATGTGTATCATAACGAATTGTATGTGTCTCAACTGTTATGTGGAATCGCTTGGTATGTTTCATTGCACAATCTCGTGAAGAAAGAAATGCAAATTGTACAATTTCACTTAAATACCATCACTGCACCTAAATACGAATCATCAACATCATATTAACATTGGTCATGATAGGAAAGTGTTATTAATGAATAAAAGCATAATCTAATATTTTATATCGTAAAGCATACCGTTTAAATACTTACATGCAATACTCGTCTCAATATCGATATGGACATGCCATTGTGAGATATTGGTCCATGTCTGTTATCTATCAGTAATGACACCCCGCTGTGACAGATTCTTATCGTGCGGTCAGTACCTGGAACCATGCTGTCACTGATGACTATAATACGATGTGTATTGAACCCCAATCAATGGCGTTCTGGTTCAAAACGGAATGCTCCTGTGAACCAGAAATTAAATCTTGTATTTACACGGAGGTAACAAGTAAGAGTACGCGGTGTATGAAATAAACATCGGAAGTCTGAATATTTATTTCTTAGTGTAATGCAGTTCAAGAGTACGTTGCACGTCAGTGTTTACGATATTAAAGAAATTTAATATAATACACCACTGAGGGCCATATGACATAATAAGGACAGGCCATTTACCCATCGAAGGTGTATATGGACCGAGGCGTAAGCCGAGGTCTGTTCACCTTCGGGGGCTGAGTAGGCGGTTATTATAATGCCATATGTCCCGAAGTGGTATATTATATGAAAGAGGATGATCTTAAGCGAAGTGATATTGCTAATTTTCGACCATATGAGAGCGTTCAGTTATGGCAGGATAAATGTGGACTTGAATTGAACCAAAGATTTGTATTATATATATATATATTTTTTTTTCTAATTTAGATGAAAAACAGATTGTTCATTCACCGTGCCATATTCAGGCCACACCACGAGGAGGCGCTCTCGTCATGGCCCATCCCCCACCCCCACCCAAAACCTACCCTCATTTAGTTGAAGAAGTTTCAACACATTCCTAATTTGTTACGTACTACAGCTTCAGAGAACATTGAAATGCAACAGCATCTTCAAAAAATCATAAAAAAAATGGTCTAATTGCAAATAACCTCCCTCCCTTATGGACTTTCATTTCGTATTATTTTAAGACGGACTGCTTATGCAATGTTAAAAATATTCATCAATTAATCCCGAAAGAAATCGATACTTATTTTGAAATAATCATCCTATTCTGCGAAAACAGTTAGGTTGCCGAAACATTCACGGGAATGACCGTAAAGTGATATGTTCGAATTAAAGGTAATTAACAACCGTCTTGCCACTATGACAGCACTCGTGAACTGTACCTTGTTTGTTATATAGACCTATCTAGCTCACAAACATTTTTCTATAAATCTTAATATCCCGTTTTAGAACTATTCACATAAAGGCATACCAGCATTTAAATGGGTTAGTAATCATACAGAAATGCAATGTTTTAAGTCCACGTAAGAGAGCTATGTAATGGCTCTCTTCAGCAGCAATGTAGCACTAGTTAACGCGCAAGGGTTGTGGCAAATGTAAAGCATGTATAATAATAGAAGTTATATACACATATGATAGCCTGAACAGTCAGTGTATAAAACAAAATAAATAAAACATATGTACAAGATGTAAAACTGAGTTGACAAAACAGTTGTATAATGACTGTCAATTATCAAGCAAAGCATACAAAGAACCCATGGCTAGAAAGATAGGTATAATGGTGTGACATTGTTGGCAGTACTGTTGAATGTCACGTCAATGCATATGTCTCAGCTTTCCCTAAAGGGGGACATTAACTGAAAACATAAACACCCTTTTTTCATTTTTTAAGTACAGTTGTTACTTCATGCGTACCTCAAAGACTCGAAAGCGAAACGCGAGGAAAATATGCCTGTAACATGTCATGTTGTCGAGCAAGTTCGAACTCTTCATGAACTTTTCCTGAACTATTTTTATTTATTTGTTGTTGATGCGATATAGAGAAATATTTCATCATAAAGCGATGATTAAGGAATAATCCATCCCAGTAAATGTAGTCGACATCAGCTAACCGTATTTATTGCTGGCCGTTTACAAAAGGAGTAATTGCATTTGCGACGTGAGTTGCGCTGAGAGATATGCCACCTCAGTGAGACTGAAGTTTCCCTACAATGGGATTCACGGCGGGTCTCTGCAGCAACAAACTCACGCGCTTAAATGGGTTTCACCGATTGTCTAGCTCTGACATAAATGGTACACCCCAAAATTGAATTTACCATGTATATCGTTTGACATAAAAGTGCATGTTGACATCAGCTAGCCGCTATTATTGCTTATTATTGGCGCATGGTTTTCGACGACGACAAAAGGTTAACGCAAATTGGAAAAAGGAGTAGTTGCACTTGCGACGCGAGTTGCGCTGAGAGATATGCCACCTCAGTGAGACTGAAGTTTCCCTACAATGGGATTCACGGCGGGTCTCTGCAGCAACAAACTCACGCGCTTAAATGGGTTTCACTGATTGTCTAGCTCTGACATAAATGGTACACCCCAAAATTGAATGTACCATGTATATCGTTTGACCTAAAAGTGCATGTTGACATCAGCTAGCCGCTATTATTGCTTATTATTGGCGCATGGTTTTCGACGACGACAAAAGGTTAACGCAATTTGGAAAAAGGAGTAGTTGCACTTGCGACGCGAGTTGCGCTGAGAGATATGCCACCTCAGTGCGACTGAAGTTTCCCTACAATGGGATTCACGGCGGGTCTCTGTAGCAACAAACTCACGCGCAAGCACTTCAAAAGGTATGACATGTTTTCCAGAGTAGACACAGCATGGCACGAGCAAAAATGATACAAAATGTTACACAATTCAAAAACACATTTTATGAACAAAAAGACATACAATAAAACACATAACATCTAAAATGACAATTTTTTTTGGTACCGGACAATGGCGCACAGTAAATCCACAACAAACAATTGAATGCGCTTATGCATGAATTTGATGTTACTCCATATACTGGGAAATTTTCGTTTGGTAATTTTCAACACGCTTTTTTACCGAGCGCCATATCCGGTGATCTTATATATATATCGAAACAATTAACACACATAATTACAACACAACTGAGAAGCACAATTAAGGCGTTTTCGAAGCACAGCTAGACAAACTGATACATGACATAGGTCTTTAATATATTTAAATGTCCGCTGACTGGATTTAAATGTATGTGTTTTTTAATTTCTTTGCCATTTTGCTTTCATCTATATTTGTTTTAATCGGTGGTAGCTGTGTGAATTATTTTGTTGTATTATTTTCATTTTAAAGAAGGATTTTGAAAAGTTATCTGCATTTCATACAGCGCCCTTAACTGACTGTGAACACAAGTGGAGGTTACACAATTTCTACAAACAGTAAAAAACGGGGACCAAGTGACAGTTGAAAAGATGGAAATAAACTGGGCAAAAGAAACGCGAAATTATACACCAATAGATTAAGTTTGGTAAAATGTGGCAAATATCACAACAACACAAGCATGACATGGACATAAATAATGGTTGCATAGAAGTATTCATGTTGAGCTTCATTTTTTCGAGAACAACCTCAGTTAAGAAGGTCCGTAAATTCTACATTATATAATGAAAAAATGTGTAGATTTAAGTTGAAAATAGTTGCCCGTTAATTTTATAAAATTGCAAACATAAGTACAGCTGCTTAATTCAATGTACAACGCGATCTACTTGCGTGCGGCGTAGTTAAAGTGTACCGATTTCTTACTTTGTAAACCGTTCATAGACATTTGAGGTTGTTTTCGTAGGAAATGGCCAAGGTGCTCCGAATGAAAACATCGGCGTACATGCATAAATAGATTGCATAGATTATAAATATAACAAAGTGACCACGACAAAAATATTGCATAGAATAATCAACATCAACTCATTGCACACAATATCTGATACAATACAAATAAAACATTACAAAATCATGTGCTACTGTCACCGACTTTAATGTGAACTGATTGGTAACTGAATGTGAATTTGCAGTGAGCATTAAAAGTCCTAAATGAGCTAATTCTTGAAAAATAATTTAAATTAAATTATAATACCATATACATCTTTTCGTAAATTTTTACAGTTGTTACAATCTGTGAAATCTTGTCTTACTTAGCAAGTAGCGATGCTTTACTTTATCAAACAGTCGGCTAACCACAATAGAAAATCTGCACAAGTTAGAGAACAAAAGGTGACACACATTACATATAATATTAACATATATACAAAAACAACACTATCTTGAAATACTCCTGTAGTTTAGTATTAAGAATTGTCTTCTGAGAACATTATGCCAAAATATCGAAATGTTAAACCGTCTCATTCTTAACAAATTAAGTTGGTGAATCCCAAACATCTATTTCAGCCGTAATTGCGAGTTAAAAAACGTCACAGATGCTAATATATTAATATGTGTAAACATCTATCTCATTACTTTTAATTAGAATACAATTTGAACTTTTGTATAGAAAATCTAGGTAATGAAACCAAAAAATAAATAAAAAATATTGCAATGTGCTTCTGGCTGGATTCGAACCATTATCATGAAACCCTCAAAATACTCTTAGTCCCTGTGCTTAACACAACAGGCTAAAGCATTGAGTATCGAGTGGAGGTTTTATTAGGGGTGTGCTACCTTAATGGTCGCATACTTCAGGAACTGTACAAATACATTTCTATATTCCCCAATGTTCTTTCATATTATTTGTACACTGGTGACACGTCATCTTGTTTTGAGTAATAGCTGGATTATACACTCAATTCGCCCATTCTTAATCATCATGATTTAATTTCAGCTCATATAACTGTCTTAGAAAACAACACATTGCAGGGAATGTGTATCGGTTTAGTGGCAGTGAACTGCTACTACCATTCTTCTTTGTGATTACGCTTGGCTAGAATAAATCGCGTTATTAATCACAAGCTGAGGGATTTCGCTTTCTGTACGGCAAATTGGATTCGCACGCACGCAAGCACGCATGCACAACTGCTTTGACTGTAGTCAGTGGCAAAAGTACAATAAATGAAGACAAACTTCATCCTGCAATGTTTATTATGCTGAACACATGAACAGATACAAATTAACATTATTGACGAATGAAACGAGCACAATTACATGTACCGGCACACTGCCGACCTAATTCTATAAAACAACTTTTTCAGTCCCTTCTCATTTAAATGTACTTTGTCTCGCATGAACTCGGCTGGAAAACGTATGTGGGGAAGCCGCAAAACTTCAACGAGCTCTCTCTCTCTCTTCCCCAGCAACTGGTTAATTCGTGCGCGCTAGCTTGCAAAAGACCTGTACCCCAACCCGTCCCGGAATGCTCCACGCTCCCCAATCTCCAACACCAGGATGGTAGATACACCACTGTCAAGGAAGTCCTGGGCAATGTCAAGTACGGCCGCCACTATGTCCTTCGGTACGGATGTAGTTGTGATATCATTGCCGCCCAAACTCACTACCACCAAGTCCGCCCCGTACATCTTCACCTGTTTCAAAAGTCCTGGTTTGGGTTTGGAAGCTTTCATCCCGCCCGCACCAAAGAAACGCACCTCCATAGGCACCTAAAAGAATACATTTAATATTGTAAATGGCTTCACAGTCGTTGCCTTTGTAATATTCTTTTCAATTATCACCTCATTGCAACATTGTTTTAATAATTGTCATCCGTATATATTCAATTGAAGTAAAACATAATATATACAAAACAGAATATATATGCGGCCTTTCAATTATAGAATTACTACACAACTTATGACTGTAACATTTCCCAGTGTGCAAAGTGCTTAAACATCACATATGAATACATAATATATCATTGTACATTCAGACCTAATATTTATTACGCTTAATTAGGTTGAGTCATTAAATCGTGACAGTAGGTGTTTACAAAAAGTCTACAAGCTGCACTCTCACAGATTGACCATCCTAAAACTTTTTAGTACGAGTATATTGGCGTGTCGTTATATGACAACTAGAAACAAACACGTATAAATCGCCGATGTAAGCTAACTAAATAGGAAGTTAGGTTTTACTGTACATAGTGAGTGAACATGAAAAAACAACGCACCTTGAGGTCCTCATTGCAGAATGCGTCTAGTCGCCAGACGTGACTGTCCCCGAAAATTGCAACTTTCTTCATTTTTAATAACAAGAGTGAACATAACATACATGCAATATATTTGAACACACCTTTATATATACTGACAATCTGACGATTGTGCTCAAGCCATGCCAAGGTGTTAATTCTGCTACAAACACTCATTACACGGTTCTAACTTTGATATATCAACAAGCGCTTTCATTAGGTACTGCGAATTCACACCCTTTTACCAAACACGTGAAATTTAACATATCACGTTCTCAAGGTGTTCCGACTTTAATTAGCCAATTTTAAAATCCATATTCGCTTTCAACTATTCCCCAAATATTCCTCGCCTTTCTTTTTAAAAGCAAACGCTTTTCCTAAAATGTATTCACTAAATCTATATTGTACTATTATTATACCAAGAACAATACGAATATAATTGATAAAACATACATATATACTGACGTGCAATGTACTCTTGAACTGCACTGCATTAAGAAATAAATATTTCGACTTCAGATGTTTCTCTCATACACCGCGTACTCTTACTTGTTACCTTCGTGTAAATAAAACAGAACAGATATTTTATTAAGACTTGTACAACGTACATCATCTTCTTAACCACAAATGAATAATAAATAAACAAACACATGGTATGACATAGGTTATACATAATATGAAATAGAATCATAAATACATTCAAAAAATTATTCACATCAGGTGAGGATGAACAAAACTATTATAATTATAAGTGAATATTTAAAGTTTATCTTCAAATACTCCTTTGTGTAAATACAAGATTTAATTTCTGGTTCACAGGAGCATCCCGTTTTGAACCTGACCGCCATTGGGGTTCAATACACATCGTATTATAGTCATCAGTGACAGCATGGTTCCAAGTACTGACCGCACGATAAGAATCTGTCACAGCGGGGTGTCATTACTGATAGGTATCAGACATGGACCAATATCTCACAATGACATGTCCATATCGATATTGAGACGAATATTTCATGTATGAATTTAAATAGTATGCTTTATGATATTAAATCTTATATTAAGCCTTTATTCATTAAATACACTTTCCTATCATTGTCATGACAAATGTTAAAATATGTTGATGATTCTTATTTAGGTACAGTGATGGTATTTATGTGAAATTGTGCAAATTGCATTTCTTTCTTCGCGAGATTGTGCAATGAAACATACCAAGCGATTCCACATAACAGTTGAGACACATACAAATCGTTATGATACACATAAGAACAATTGTATAAACTAGGCACACAATTGTTAGATATTCTTTTTCTTATGTACAAGTGATTCAAAGGTAATATTTTTACTATTGATACAACCTTATTCATTGTGATTTGACTATAATGTTTTCTGGCTTCATGTAAATGACCGTCCGATACTCGTATTGGTTATCATATGAATTGTAGTTAGAAATTTACATTATATCTGCCGCCATGTATATATGTTTTGTATAGGACCTCATTTGCCATGTTTATGGTATGAGAGAATAAACCGTGTTTGACTTTGACTTTGAATATAATCAACTCCCGCTTGATACCAATTATTCACCTTTCTCGACACACAACTTGTTCACAATACACAATTATTATTTATCGATTAACTTATACAGCACCATTTTTAACCACACGTTCAAAGGCGCTTTACAACGAAATAAACGGATAACTTATTACAGGAAATACCAATAACAAATAATACACCTTTAAAACATTCAATATACGATATACTTAAAATACGAATAGCAACCAAACACAATGAAATGTGATATTGAACTAGTCGTTAAAACATTAACATATATGAAATTAAAAGGACTTCCCGGGATTTAGCCATCCCCCTCGTCCGACTTCCACACCCCCTCCACCCACCAACAACTTTGGCATACAGGACGACCAAAATGAAGTATTAAATATCGGCGTACACACCCTCGCATACTTTTTTGTATACGGTAAGGTACGACCCTACCCTCCCTTACCTCTACAATTTGAAATGAGATATGTGAAAGTAGTATTTGAGACTTCTTCGTAGCCACCACCCCCTCCTCCGACTCCCCCACCACTCTCCAACCAACCTCAACCACGACATACAACCCACTTAAACACCATACAGTTTTAAACCATACTGCATACTCTTGTGTATGTACTTAGAAATATGAATGGGGTTCCCGGGGTTTAATCACTCCCTGCCCCACCCCAACTACTCCGACTCCCCCACCCCTCTCCAACCACCAAGATATACAGCATACAACCCACTAAAACACAATGCAATTTTGAAGGAACGGCGTAAGAACCTCCTCGCATACTCTTCTTTTGTACGAACTTTTGAAAATGAAAGGGGGTCCCGGGTTTTAGTCACCACGACCCCCATCCCCACCCTCCCTAGGCTTCCCCACCCCTCTCCAACCTCCAACAATTACGGCATACAACATTCGAACACAATAAAGTAGTAAATCCGGGCGTATTTAAGAAAACGCTATATACCTCAGAAAATGGAAGGGATTTTCGGTATTTACGGGGATTTTCGGGTTTTCGGTAATTCCACCGACCCTTACAAAACATTACATTATCCTTGGTACATAAAGACAGGAATAGAAAAAAATAAGCTGAAATGTCATTTTCTAAAGGGTCAGTGTTTTTTAAAGTTATGATTTCATCTGCTGCTGTATTAGGTAAGATATTTGCTATTGTTCAGTCTTGAACAAAAAGTTTAGTCTATCCGGGGTACCGGTCTATCCGAATAAATTCGGATAACATGTCAATATTTTTATTTCAGTGTTGCTAAAATGGTATAGGAGTTGATTAACAAAAATGATTTTAATTATTCTTTTTTAATAAAAGCTTGGAGTAGGATTAAAGGGAGAAGAAACCGGGCTGTAAATCATAAGACAGTCTGAATATGTAGCCTAAAAAAATAGACATGTTATACAGGATTCTTCTAATCCCTAACATCTAAACGGGTTTGTGCAAAAACGGGGGTTTTGAAAAATATTGAAATTGTATTTCGAGAAGTATTTTATGTTTGAAATAATGAATAAAGGTGTATATTCATATTTTACCATGTTAAGTGCAAAGATATTTTGCACGAAACAAGCTTTAAATGAATTTAAACACAGGATTTACCTCTACAATAAAACGAAACTTGACTGACATAGACAACAATAATGCCAATCTTAACAACTCGGCCATCTCTGACAAATTTCGAAATAGACCTAGTAAATACAATTGTAACAACTCCGCCATCTCCAAGGTGTTCTGATTGTTGTAAAACTGTCAACCGCAGCCTTGCAGGTGCCCTTCATGTATATATATATATCATTGTGTTTTGACAGTATTAAATGAAAGAGACACATCAAACTCATAATTATTCGTTGGATATTTATTTTTTGTGTACAGAACTAATAAAAAATAACATTATCTGGTAATATTTCTTGTTTTTATTATATTTTATTGAGGCAATATGCTTTAACCTGGAATCCTGATCAGAATAACTATCCACTTTTGGTACAAAACAATTTGTAGGTTAAGGATTTGCCATGTCAAAAATCGTAAAAAAAATCTGTCAACATACAATTATTTGGACTATCTGAATATGATGTCGTCGGTTGATTTGATCAATCTGATTACAATATTGGTGCACACATAATTATTTACAGTGGTGCATATCAAGTGAAACAGGTGTGCCTTCACGAAAATTGTCATAACTTTATTATTAAACATGGCATTTTTACAATTTATTCACTGATGTAAAGCTGAAGAAATAAAAATAACCTTTCATTTGATATTTAATTTGCTCAGAACAAAAGAAAATGGCATTGAAACGCAGGTTTAAAAGGCCGTTAAATTAAAAGCGGCAATATTTGACCGTCAGTGCAGGTTTAAAAAAACAGGAGTGGTCTTTCAAAAATCGTCATAACTGTATTATTAAAAATGTGATTATTGCAATTTATACACCGATATAAAGCTAGGAACATTATCATCCATATGATATTAATTATATTGTAACAAAAAATTGATTGGCAGTGTAGCAGCAGGTTAAAAAACAAAGCGTTCATTGTTAATCGGCAACCACGGACCGATTTCAATGCCGGTTAATAAAAAAAGCAAAATAATCTTTTAAATATCTTTATTAAACTTAAAATCGGTACTGTTATAAAGATAAGAGAACTCTCTGTTGATTAATCAAGATTTGAATTTGATAATTGTTTTTTAATTATTTCCTTTGCGAGTTTAAAGTATATGGGGAAAAAAATCTACGGACTGATTTGTTACAACTATTTACTTTTGCATTTGTCTTCTATTAAACTAGCGTTTATGTTCATTTGTTGTAGGACGTTTTTATTCTATTCTACAACCATGACATATATATTAAACAACTAGAACTTAGTCTTTATATATCTGGTCGAATTGAACCAGATACAGACAACCCCTATACACAAAAACTCCACCAATTATATAATAATATAAAAAAAACTCCCCTGTCACATCTGTGTCTGGGGAGTGGCCTGGTTTGCAGTCATTAGATAATGATCAGATAAACACTGTAGCAACATGCATGGTCATAATCAATAGCTTACATGACTGATTGTTGTACACATCAGTTGCGAATAGTTTCAAATTGAAAGTGAAAGCATTTCAATTCCATTACAACTGCATGACTCTTTTACATTGGTCATCTATGTGATACTAAAATGACAACATTTGGCCAACTATCTCTTTATATGTATACCGGTAAGTGTAACACAAGATCAATCATACATTATTTAACTTTTTGGGGGTATTTACTTAATTTAGAAATATTATAAACAACACTGCCTTTAAAGAATTAATACTTTTGTTCTCTATCACCAGGTGCAACATATTTTATTTGCCACCTACACAAACGTAAAAAGAGAAGAAATGTTGGTTCATGTTGGGAGTTCCGACGAAGAGACGAGAAAGATATCAAAATTGTCTCCAATGTTGAGGAATGGGAGAGTGTCTACCCTGTTCTTTCCTCAAAATGTTCTGTAATAAAGGTAAATGATAAAGTTATGATATTTTTAACATCCAATAATGCCAGTTGTATATCTGATTTTTTTTTCATTTTCTTTTCAAATAATAGTTTGTGTCCACTGTAGTCACTTCTAAGTCAGAGGCATAGCTAGGTCACCTTCAATGTTAAGTGCAAGCTACCAAGTCAAGCTCCTTTTGCCCTCAAATTTGTCATTAGTATTGTATTTTTATGGAAACAGTTCGAGAAAGATGTCAAAATTGTCTCCAATGTTGAGGAATGGGAGAGTGTCTACCCTGTTCTTTCCTCAAAATGTTCTGTAATAAAGGTAAATGATAAAGTTATGATATTTTTAACATCCAATAATGCCAGTTGTATATCTGATTTTTTTTTCATTTTCTTTTCAAATAATAGTTTGTGTCCACTGTAGTCACTTCTAAGTCAGAGGCATAGCTAGGTCACCTTCAATGTTAAGTGCAAGCTACCAAGTCAAGCTCCTTTTGCCCTCAAATTTGTCATTAGTATTGTATTTTTATGGAAACAGTTTTCTTTCACATTTATAGCAAATGTTATGCGAAAGTGTCTGTCTTTACCGCTTACTTCGCCCCATTCAGTATTGATCAGTAATGACTCTAAATCTGAGGTTGGCAAGCAATAACCCTTTTCCTGGCGAGGAAAAACCAATACTGGGGGAGATACTGGGAAAAATGAACAATCAGAAAATTCTCACTGGTAAAATGAACAAAACCTTGTAGTAGTCACAGAATATATCTGCATAATGACTTCATACATGTAATCACGCTATTTTTACGCATATTTGATGCCAAAGACCTTATTTCACGATTTTCTGAAAATCTTAAAATAGTAACAGTGTTTTTTTAAGTGCATTGTTTTTATCAATGTTTATTTTTCATAAGAAATGCATTTATAGCAAATAGACAGGCAACAGGTATGGCAATAAATGACCCTACGTTATGAGTACATAGAAATACGTATCTATGAAGCTATTGATAATGCGTGAATATCTGTATCTATGAAGCTATGTATAGATAAGTAAAAATGCATATTTATGAAGTAAATGGTTAATTAAAAGAGTCCTTTTGACAAATATCTATTATACACTAAACAGAATTGAGCTGCTATCATAATTTATCTTCTTGCAATGATTTCACCTTAATAAATATAATTTTATTGTAAAAAATAAACCATTGGCATAAACAGTCTGTTAAAAAAACAGCTCATTGCTTAGACGCTACTGTTATTTATAATAATTAAAGATGCACTCTTACTCCCAAATAAGATTTAGCACAATTAATGTCATTATGATATTGTTCTAATATTCCAAAAAGGATGAATAAATGTCGAAAACAATGGTTCTTATGAAGGATACTGAGTTTAATTTTAAAGAATTTAGCATAAAACACGATATTTCTACCTTATGAGATAGTAGATCACAGTAAATCTTAAAGTATTCACCAATCATTTAATATTTTTGTGCTTTCTGCTATTAAATACATGGTTACAATCTTGTTATCAGTAAGTAATGTTTTCCAAAAATGCATTATTACGTGAGTAGTTAAAGGTTTATCAGTCATAATTGATGTTTGTTAAACATGTGTATGTACTGATTTTGAATAAGAGTGTCACTTTAATCACCAGTACAGGTACTATGATGAATAAAAAAGCATGTTGATGAGAAGGCTTCTGCAATGTTTTCAAATGGATGTAAACATGTAACATAATTATTTAATAATTAATTTTCATGATGCAGCATTCAAAACATTTACTATGTTTTTTTATACCTGTTAATTTATGTTACAGGCTGTGGGCTTTGACTGTGAGTGGGTGGTTTCGAGTAAAGTGTCATTAGTGCAGATAGCGACTGTTGATGGGTTTTGTGTTCTCGTCCGAATACACATGTTAAGTCCCATCCCACAATCACTTACAGATTTTCTTGCTGATAAAAGGTAATTTATGTCTAAATTCATAAGAGTTCATGACATGATAATTATAAATTAACAAATTTTAGCTCAACAATATTACTCTACTGTTATTGTAACCTATCAGTGTTACCATCTTTTGTAAGCTTAAATATATTTATTTGTGTGTAAAATTGTCATTTGGGGATCATAATGCCATAGTTTAGTTACTGGATTCAAAATACGAGTTAATTCTATCATCTCCAATGTAACATACTGAAGGTGGGCATGAAATATCTAGATTATGGGAGAAAACTTTTCAAGAGTTATGGCTCATTTATTCTTATTAACCTTTGCAGTATACTGAGGGTGGTGGTGGCATCTTTATATGATAGGAAAAAAGTCTTCAAGGATTATGGTTCATTTCATTTTTATCTCTTTTTGCAGTATACTGAAGGTGGACATGACATCTCTAGATGATGGGAGAAAACTCTTCAAGGAATATGGCTCATTTATTTTTATCTCCCTTTGCAGTATACTGAAGATGGGCATGGCATCTCTAGATGATGGGAGAAAACTCTTCAAGGAATATGTCTCAATTATTCTTATCTCCCTTTGCAGTAAACTAAAGGTGGCGGTGGCATGTTTAGATGATAGGAGAAAACTCTTCAAGGTTTATGGCTCAATTATTCTTATCTCCCTTTGCAGTAAACTGAAGGTGGCGGTGACATGTTTAGATGATAGGAGAAAACTTCAAGGTTTATGGCTCAATTATTCTTATCTCCCATTGCAGCATCCTGAAGGTGGGTGTGGCATCTCGAGATGATGGGAGAAAACTGTTCAAGGATTATGGCCTGGCTGTCTCTGGCTGTGTAGATCTCAGGCATATCATATCCAGGGTGCCTTCTGTAAAGTGGTTTGTATTTTCAATTTTAAAAATGTATAATTCTGCTGTGAAGAGCTGTTAGTTGTATGAAAAAAATTAATATGTAAATATAAGGATGATTGATTCCCTTTTTTTGGTGTGTTCCTACAGTCATGAACTTAGAAGTCTAATAGGTGCATCAACCCTTCTTGGGGAAATTACAAGCAAAATGTATACAAGTGTTTATGCTGCATAAACTAATGAACTACAGTCAAACCCCTTGGCTCGATTTCCTCGTTGGCTCGAACTTGATGTAAAGGACCGATTTTAGTTTAGTTTACATTCCCGCTTGGCTCGATACTTGCGAGGCTCGAAGAATTTTGGACAGTCCCTGGGAAATCGAGCCTACTGTATTGTTATTAAGAAAAAGAAAATCAAATCTTTAATTAAACCTACCTAGGCTATCTTATATTTTGTCTAACAGTTCATCCCAAAGCCTGTCTGGTCTGGCGTAAATAAACCTACCTAGGCTAGCTTATATTTTGTCTTACAGTTCATCCCAAGGCCTGTCTGGTCTGGCGAGCTCCTTGCTTGGTATTCGGATGGTGAAGGACCATAACATTCGCTGTGGGGACTGGGAAGCAGAAAGCTTTTCACAGGCTCAGGTATAATCAGCCATTCTATTGGTTTTAATTAGGGATGCAAACGAATATTCGAATATTCGAATATTCGATCAAAAGAATGGTATTCGAATATTAAAATCGGTATTCGAATATTCGTTTATTTTTTACTTTTTTTCTAAATTTTGTTCCATCTTGAACATTTATTTAACATTTATATTTAAAGATTAAAACGCTCTAATTTACCCTCGTTTCGTCAATACACCCACGCATGTCACCAATTATCGAGGCGCGAGCATCTAGACAATACACAGTGGCGCGTCAAGTGTCAATTAAGGCCCATCATCATGGCGAAATAAACAAATAATTTTACGTGTGCCGTCCCCTGCCAATTAGCGGCAATGGGGATTGGAACCTATTTTAAACGATGCCAATTAAGGGTTCGTCATGTCAGCAATAACACAAAATATTTCTTTTGTATGTCAATTAAACTGAGCAATGTAGCTAAAATCGCACTGAATATAATGCGCATAAAATTTTATGTCCATCATTCCTTGTGAATAAGCTCTCTCGAACTGTTCGGAAATAAATATAACAAATACACGTAAACAAAATAATCGACAAAATGAGAAACCGACTTGCCAGTGAACTTGTAGACAAGATTATCTTTCTAAATAAGAATAAGGTGACCTGTGACATTGACGAATAAATAGCTTGGGTGATATCAAAGGGATTCTAAGACTAAGTTGGTAGTGAAACAAGCCAACATATGTGATGTATGTTATTTAAAGCAACTGTTTATTATTCTTGTTTATGAATTAAATTCAAAGTGTTTTGTGTAATATAGAATGTACATGTATATAATTTTGTTATCCTAATAATAGCATTATTATTTAAAATATTTCACAATATACTAGTTAAAATCCAAATATGTTGTTTTCTTTATCTTTATTGGTATAAAAACAAGTAACAAACGAAAGACGGGTACAAAATAATAACAAGTCGACGGAAACCAGACCGTTTGCAACGGTGAAGATGCCATGACCTTGACTTTTGATATATCGACGTAGTTTTTGTAATGAAACAATATGACATACTAGTATAATTCTAGATAACATATGCAAAGTTATTTTGAAATTGCACAATAAAGCCACTACACGTATTACAGACGACGTCATACAATCCGACATCAATAAAATTATTCGGCAAATGTCATACCGGAAGTCATTATTTGGAACGCAAATGATCGATGCAATATAGAAGTTTTTAGACAATCTTGCCTGTGATCGAATATTCGAATATTCGATCAAAAGAATTACCGAATATTCGAATATCAATTTTGCCATTCGTTTGCATCCCTAGTTTTAATCTCTGCATACATCGCTAGCTCGATGTATTACCAATAACTCATGTTTACCAATGGTCTTTAGGGTTTTAGCTATAAAAGAGTTTTAGAAGAGTGCTGCACCCTGTCCTTTTTTGGTAGCACCCTTCTGCCCTGATGGAGATAAGCATGGGTATCCTTCTGCCTTAATAGAATTAAATGCTTTAGACTGTTAATTTTTATGCTCCCCAAAGGGAGAGCATATAGTTGCCGCTTTGTTTGTCTGCCCTTCCGTCCGTCCTCCCGTCTGTCCCACTCTTGTCCGGAGAATAACTTCAAAACTATTGATGCGATTGAAATTAAACTTGGTATATAAATAGATGGCATTGAGAGGAAGTGCAGTGCACAAGAACCATAATCCTATAGTATAATGCATATTTATTAAATTATCTCCCCTTAACCATTTTTTCACAATTTGTGCTTGTCCGGACCATTACTTCAAAACAACTGATGGGATTGAAATAAAACTTGGTGTATAGATACACATGTAGATGGCATTGAGAGGAAGTGCAGTGCAGAAGAACCATAATCCTATCATGTATATCTATTAAGTTATCTCCCCTTACCAATTTTTCATAATTGTTGCTTGTCTGGGCCATAGCTTCAAAACTAATGATGGGATTAAAATACAACTTGGTATTTAGATAGATTGCAATGAGAGGAAGTGCATTGCACAAGCACCATAATCCTATCATGTATACCTATCAAGGTAGCACACTTGAAAACCACCACTTAAAACTCTTTAATTTTAATGCTTTAGCCTATGTTGTTAAGCACAGGACTACAAATCTTTTGAGGGTTTCAATGTAGCAGTTCAAATCCATCCAGTACCATATTTTTTATACTTTTTTTTTCTTACATATTTTGGCTGGATTTTGTCCGAGCCATATCTTCAATATTTGTGGATTTCAATTGCTGCTTCTTTATTTTTATTTTTTTGTAAATTACCTTTAAATTTATTTCTCAAACCTGCCCATATCTTTCTATGTTATCAATCTTTCCAACTGTGTATAATAATGTTACAACAATTTACCTTCTACCAGCACATTGTATTACAAGTTCTGCCTTTTCATAGAAAACAGGCGTGTGGGGAGCATCCATTGCTTCCAGCAATATTCTTGTTTGTTTTGTTTTGATTAATTCTAATAATGTGATGATAAATACATATAAAGTTAACATATTATAATATATATAACTTTAATTAAACACATTCTGTCAAGTTCACAGCCCATTACAGTTTATTGTTTCCTTCTTTGCATGCTGTCCCTTTTCTGCAGCACCCTGCCTTTTTGTACTCCCAGCTTAAACCCTACTATTTTTGGTGAACAAAAATGTGGCAGGTGTCTAGCACCTATTAATC
Source organism: Mya arenaria (assembly GCF_026914265.1). NCBI lineage: Eukaryota > Metazoa > Mollusca > Bivalvia > Myida > Myidae > Mya > Mya arenaria. The sequence goes on along the minus strand of NC_069133.1, from coordinate 40,498,080 downwards.
TGTTATCTTGTGGACAGTTGTACTAGAAGTTTTTATGACTTTATTTTTCAGGTTAATTATGCCGCCGATGATGCGTTAGTTGGCCTAGATGTATTTCTTCAGCTAGTTTGGCTGAAATTTGGTGATGTGGCTGGTGACAACAGTTACTATGGCAACTCAGTAACTATGGCAAAAGAGGATTTTTTTATAAAAGCAAGGTCACTGTGTCAAGGTTAGCCAAATTAGTTGTTGAAGGTTTCAATTACTGTGAAATCATCTATTTGTGCTCTTTTTTGACCCTCGTGAACATTGAGAAAAACTGAAACATATGCAGGAAGAGTTTGACCCTCACAAAAAAGGTCAAAGCAACTGCATAAGAATTAAATGCTATGTAAGAACTACCAGAAGCCAAACTGCCATTGGCTACTAACATTTTGAAAATATTTGAGAATAAGGTATATTTGAACGTTTTGATGGGAAAACAATTTCGAAATGGCATATGTTTCGGAGAAATTTAAACTTTTTGCTGGTACATAGAATTTTGTTAGTGCGAGCTAGTATATGTCACTCAAAATGAAATAATGTCATACCAAATGAACATACCGGTACATGTGATAATTTCTTGGGTCGATTCCGGGACGCTCGTCGTAATGTCAACGCACACTAGGGGGGTCCGGGTATGCCCCTTGGATTTTTTTTAAATGGGGAACGTCTGTGGTGCATTCTCGAGCATATCCAGGGCTATTTATTCTAGTCGTTTTTTACGTCTGGAAAATGTACCTATTTTGACTGCCAAGACGTATTTTTTACTTGACATGGTTTGTTTTTTTCTGCATTTTCTGAAAAAATAAAACCACCAGATATTTTCCCAGGCTTTAAATGAAGTGCTAACCAGGAGGATATGCAGTCTACTTTCGGTTTCATCAAAACAGGAATTAAACAACTATACCTGCACCTGTTTTCCCGCGCTTTTGAGAACATGCGTTACAAAATATTTATTTTTTCATCACATTTAAAACGTTTGGAATTTATGACACACAATATTTTCCAGATGATCAAGAAAATTTTTAGTCTATGAGCTTTTTATGCCCCCACAAAGTGGCGGCATATAGGGTTGCCCTTGTCCGTACGTCTGTCTGTCTGTCTGTCTGTCTGTCTGTCTGTCTGTCTGTACGTACGTACGTCCCGAAGATTGTTTCCGATCTAATTCTTGAAAACCGTTTGTCCAATCCTCACCAAACTTTAAACACATGTTTGTGACCATAATATCTTGATCAAGTTCGATAGTCATGGAAATCGCTTTAGTCATTTAGGAGTTACGGCCCTTTTTTGCCAAAAATACTTCAAAAATATATGTTTCCAATCTAATTCTTGAAAACTGTTTGTCCAATCCTCACCAAACTTTAAACACATGTTTGTGACCATAATATCTTGATCAAGTTCGATAGTCATGGAAATCGCTTTAGTCATTTAGGAGTTACGGCCCTTTTTTGCCAAAAATACTTCAAAAATATATGTTTCCAATCTAATTCTTGAAAACTGTTTGTCCAATCCTCACCAAACTTTAAACACATGTTTGTGACCATAATATCTTGATCAAGTTCGATAGTCATGGAAATCGGCTTAGTCATTTAGGAGTTACGGCCCTTTTTTGCCAAAAATACTTCAAAAATATATGTTTCCAATCTAATTCTTGAAAAGTATGTGTCCAATGTGGATCCAACAAGTTTTTTCCTGCCTGAATGGCGCCATATAACCTATACAGTCTTGCGATGCCGTAAAACCCAACTCAACTCAACTTATCCTATATGTGCAGATTATCCTGAATAATCATTATGGCTTATTTTCTGTGACAAAAAATCGAAGTGGGGGCATCCGTGTCCTATGGACACATTTCTAGTTTCCATTTGGACATGCATATCGTTTTGATAGAGACGTGTCAACAATCGGCTGTATAAAGCGATCACGTGACTTACCATGGTCACGTGATTAAAGCACTCTATATAACCACCTGTAAACCCCATATCGTCAGTTTTATTTTGGCGTAAAAATACACAACGATAGTTCGAAAAAAAAGTTCAAAACACTAAAATTCCTTATGGACGCGTAAGTTGTTTAAAGTTGTTTAAATTATAACGACGTATCGACTTTGAAATTTGAATGGAATATGGGATGTTTTCCGTGTTTTAATTTTGTTTTTTTTACTCATTTTGTCACTTTCTTTGAACTTACTTTCATGCTTGTTTGTCGGTAAAATGTGTGAAAAATATCAATTCATCAATTTAAAGCTATCATTCATAAGACCAAACAAATCCATATGAAAACAAAGAATTTATATACAAGAACCCTCCGCGACTCGTTAAGCACAACAATAGGCCAATAGATCATCAATTATCGGGTGAGTGACGATGACCTCGATGACACACATACCGATTAACGGATTAGAGTCAACATGTCCTGTGTTTTACGACCAGTGTCCCGGACAGGCAAAATAGCTGACTTACATTGGTAAAATTAAGATAATCGATTCCGAGATTATTTTTTTCGTTTTTTTTTTTTATGACTTTCCGGGACAAACATGCACCCTCCGTGACCACGTGACAGAGATACGATTTCCGGGACAATCCCGGACGTCCGGGACGTTATCACATGTATGCAAATGAATATCGCTCGAGGAATTGAATGGTGTGAAATAAGTGATTGCAATTGAATATTTCAGGAGTTGTTAATGCGAAGTTCAAAATGAAAAGTTCTCGTAACATGAGGGAAAGCGTGGAAATCAGCTCTGAGGAGGAGGAAAACGATTCAGGAACCATCAATAATCAGGTAGGCAACTATGATTATATTATGTTTTCTTATAAATATATAGGATTTCAAGCTTAAGAAGCCTTGTCTGGTCGCCATTGGTGACAGTATCATTCAGAGATTTATTTTTGATAATCATTGGCTCTGATGAACTACCGGTACTTGTAAAAAATTAACATGATAGTATGGGATAAAAAGTTGAAAAAAATTCTTGAAAATGGAGTGATGTTAGGAACCCTCCAATCAAAAGTCTAATATGCTGACCAATTCACAGGGGGCAGAAACAAATTATTTTCTTATATGTATATATACATATAGGCTTAAATAAACAAAAACAGTTTGTTTCTGCCCCCTGTGGACCACTTGGTCATCACCTTGGTTTTAGCTCTGCTCAATCAATCTAGTATTGTCAAATCAAAACAAAAGTGTAAAGCCTGCCACTTAATTTACGTTGGTCAGATTGGTGGAGCTGACTGCAATGTCACCAATTGGCCTATATGTATCATGTGACTCGTACAGAAGCATGACAAAATCTGCAAACCTTGGACTGCCATACTGCACTTATATGATATCAAAATGGCATTTAACTGTTTTACTTTTTCATGTATAATTTTCAATAAACAAACTGACACCATATGTTTGCATAAGCTGTATTTGTGACTCCAGTGTGATATTCTATGTATAGACTTTGTTGATTTGGAACAATACTTTAAAATAATATATTTCTGGTTTTAACCCTTGCCATGCTGCAATGTTGTAAGTGTAGTTCAGTGCTTACTGCTGAGTTGTTTTGAGTGAATGTTAAATATATCACCCATTGACTTTAAAAGGTTACCATTCATATGATCCTTGTTCTACATCATTCAAACTTTCGGAAAGTGATTATGAGACATGAAAGTTTTTTTTAAGATGTTAGTTTTTGAAATTGAGTCCATAGTTACCATGGCAACACCTTCTATTCTCAAAAATTGACTTTTATTTTACAAATACTGTCATTTTTATCATAAATTTATTTTGATCTATGAAATATGCCTTTATATCAGTATTTTAGGGAAGAATGATCATCAAATTTTATATTAAAGCAAACAAATGAAAAAAAAATCTTATTTTTTGTTGGCAATATTTTTGTTCTTAATGTGGGAAGTTGTACAATATCAATGAAAAATTTGTTTATTGGAGGAAAAACAATCAAGAATTTCATGGTTCATTTCTTTAATTTTCTGGTTTAATGTCGATAAACATAATGTTACCATTAAGCAACTTCAAAACATTGGTGATAATGGGATTCTACATGTTACCACGGCAACCAATCTTCTTTATTTGACATCCATACAAAAGTCAACAATTTTTTCCAGTGTTATGGTTTTGATTAACAACAATTATGAATTTCTATCAGTGTTATGGAAATCAATGTTATAATGAAACATTTTTAGCAAACAAATTCCTCACATGTTCTTATTTAAATATTATTATGGCCTAAGAAAAAAGTATAGTTACAAATGAACTGATGGCATAGACAGTACTACTACTAGACTGTGAACAAAATACAAGCAGTAGTCTAAGTATGAATTTAATAGTAAATAGTACTACTGAATTAAACCATGAATTATGAAAAACTGCATTTTCTTTATAAAGTTTCATTCATTTCCTTTAACCAAAAATGGTTGCTATGGAAACATAGCAACATTTTTTAACATGTACACATCAGCAAAGTTAACAGTAACTTATGTCTGTAAAATTTATTTGAGACTTCATACACACAACATGTGCCTATGGATCCAAAGTTCCAAACTATGCTTTCATATATAGTATTAATTAAATATTTTAAGCACAATCATGTCTGAAGAAGAAATGTATGTATTTATATGATGCAACAGGTGACTCCCCCAGCAATACTCAGGAATATATAATATATATTATATATCAGTAAAACATCTACATTGTTTATAATATATATATATTATAATAGAATGAACTTTGAAAATAGTCATATAAAAAAGTTGAATACAGAGAGTTATGTACATGACCTATGTTATCAATGACAAGCAGTCGCCTTGGTTTGTCAGGATGAAGCCAATACCCAAAACTGCAATAGTTCTGTCAAAAAAAGCAATGATTTCTTGGGTGACTGTGCTGAATTTTATTGAAGGATTAATTATTTATCAGAAATGATAGTATGGACAATAGCCATTTATTGAAAAACTTCACAGCATCATGACATGTATATATATGTATACCATGTGTCGAAACCATACTGACTGTTAATACAAATTTATGAAATACAATGCAAAGTATGTTAAAAATCAATTTCATAATGGAAGAATAAAACAGACCATCAATAATAACAATGATGACACAGTAATTCTTGGATAGTATAACATATCATTCCTCAGAATACTGGCGTTTGTATGCAAGAATATAATCTTGGTTTGTGTGATATATTTCAAAACAAGGAACAGCACAAAGAAAAACGTCACAGTGAGGGCAAAAATACACTGTCTCATGGCTGGGACGTTTCCTTTTCACCCCTCTACTTGCTAGAATCTCCCTTACAGCAGGATTGCAGACAATGCATCTCCTTGCTGAAGGGTTGATTCCTGCAAGTTTCCTTGGGAAGTGGTTCTTAGCAGTTAACCTCTCTCACGGTTGAGATTTTGGTCTACCAGGCATAGGAGCTGGAATGGTATTACAAATATTCCCCAACTCGACAAGCTCCTCAACAAGGCGTTCCCTAAACTGCTTGTGAGTCATTGGATTCCTGACATTGCCTTTATATTTAATGTATGAGTTCAGCACAGTCAACCCAAGAATGTGGAAGAACACCTTCTTCCACCACTTCAGAACCTTCAGATCAAGCATAAAATTGGCAACCATCTGATCTGAACGATCAACACCTCCCATGAATTTGTCATACATAACAACACACTTTGGTCTAATTTTCTGCTTGTGGGTGACATTTTCACATGTGTATGAAGTGGTTAAGATGTACACAATGTTGGAATCATTGTATTTCATTCCAGATAGTGGACCAGTACTCATAATGTATGTGTCACCTTGGTTTGCTAACTGCTTGAGTTTTAGTTACTGGGGGAGGCCTTTCCTGTTTTTGCGACAAGTCCCAACTGCAGTCACACCAAGCTCCTATAAGTCCATAAATAGACGAGGGCTGGAATAGTAATTATCACAGAACAATACATGACCTTGCCCGAACCTGCCACGGAGCAGATCCATCACAAGATCATATATTGTTCCGTGCTCAGATGGTAGAGAAACCCTCCTTCCAGTGTATAAGTTGAAACGCAGACAATATCCAGACACAGAGTCACAGAGCATGTAAGCTTTTAAGCCGTACTTTATGGGTTTCTTTGGACTATATACACTGAAAGCAAGGTAACCCCTCCATGGCACCATACCCTTGTCTACTGAAATGAACTGGTGGGGCTTGTATGTAGTTGCAAACTTATAAAGAATAGAAGAATAGACAGTGCCAAGCTTAAATAACAGATCATGGCCAGGACTTTCTCTGGCAATATACATATATGAAGCATTATTGTTGAGATGGAAAAAAGACATCAACAACAAAAAACGATCGCGTGACATGGTAAATTTGGCTTTAACCATTGTGGAATTATGCCCCATTTCGACAAAAAAGTAAAACTGACTAATGGTGGAATTTGCTTGCAGTGGCCTTGTTTTAAGATGTTCGACTAGTATGAGAGAGTGCAGTATTCATAAAACATCTCAAGTCATTTCTTTACTTTAGTTGAAATCCTTAAATTTTTATGGTCAGCTTCAAATTAAAGTCTTTTTAAAATAAATATGAGTATATGAAATAGAGCTAAAGAAAATAATTTAGATATTATTAAGTCATTTTATCAAATGACGAGTGAGACACTAAACTTAGGAAAATGACTGAAGTTAGGAAATGACGAAAGTTAGGAAATGACGAAAGTTAGGAAATGACTTAAGTTAGAAAATGACTTAAGTTAGGAAATGACTTAAGACGTTTTATCAATACTCGCCCAGGAGGCCATTCCATCATACCTAGGAGAGATTTTCAACAGAATTGAAAACAAATGTACGAAACCAGACCCTTGATTCTTATTGAAATGGCTCTCTGATGCATATTATTTTTGTTAAACACATAAAAAAAACAGGGAAAATAAAAACATGTGAGTGTTTCATTGCTGTATTCCAGACATCAACATTCCGAAAATCGTCTCAAAACCGTAAAAGTAATCAGTCAGGCAAAAAAGGTCAACTCCTTGCACCCAACGGAGATTGGCTATCGCCTTGCGATATACTCAAGGCAGAGTGGTATATCAGAAAGGAGCTTGGAGGTAATTTTAATTTTTCACAGACAGGGCTGTCCTCTTTCTACATTTGGGGAATGGGGCTGGGACCCTGAGAAATGGGAATTTAGCGTTAATTTTGCTAAAAAGGGGAATTTTGCAAGTTGACAGAAACAATACCAAAAAAAACCATTTTATTGCAAATTGTGTAATATACATGTATCAAAACACAGTACACAATGAAGTGTCAATAATAAATGATTTTTATGCCCCCACAAAGTGGCGGCATATAGGGTTGCCCTTGTCCGTACGTACGTCTGTCCGTACGTACGTACGTACGTCCCGAAGATTGTTTCCGATCTAATTCTTGAAAACCGTTTGTCCAATCCTCACCAAACTTTAAACACATGTTTGTGACCATAATATCTTGATCAAGTTCGATAGTCATGGAAATCGCTTTAGTCATTTAGGAGTTACGGCCCTTTTTTGCCAAAAATACTTCAAAAATATATGTTTCCAATCTAATTCTTGAAAAGTATGTGTCCAATCCTCACCAAACTTTACATACATGATTGTGACCATAATATCTTGATCAAGTTCGATAGCCATGGAAATCGCTTTTGTCATTTAGGAGTTACGGCCCTTTATTTGCAAAAAAAGACTTGAAAAATACGTCCCGAAGATTGTTTCCGATCTAATTCTTGAAAACTGTTTGTCCAATCCTCACCAAACTTTTTTTTATTTACATTTGACCTGCAATCATTTTTTCAATGGTTAAATTTTTTGAGATTATGGAGGGGAATTGTAACCAAACTTTGGGGGAAAATAGAATCCCAAAGGAATGGGGCCTTATATCTGCTTCAAAATACGTTGAAAGACAGCCCTGACAGATGTGTATTTCATGTCTGCGGGTTGATATAAAATTGGTGACTAACAAGCAAAAACTTGCAATATGCATTGTTATGAATGATGTATAGTGATAAAACTTGGTACTATGTAGCTATCTGATTAAAAGACTTATTGTTTTAGATTTTTGTTATTTTAGTATTTAGTCTTATACAATTTGCATATTGTGTAACTTTATAGAAAATTAGATATTGTTTAACTTTTAACCTTGAGTAATTTTTGTTATGTTAGAAGAAATATATTCTTTCTTTCATTTACCCAACATTTGGCCTTAGAAAACACCTATCAATGAAGACAACCACATTCTTACATAAAAACTTATAAAAAATAGCCTACCTACTCTACCTGATTTGAAAAGGATGTAGCCCTAACCAAACCATTTTTTCTTTTTGCCTTGTCACATTTTTTTTTTTTTTTTACATTTAAATTAGATCTGATTTTTGTTCAGAAATCATTGTTTATCTGTTCCAGACAAAGTAAGTGACGATCCATTCACTGTGAAACTGCGATTTGAGCCAAAAAATCGACGGAACATTAAGAAAGATAACAACCTTCAAAAGAAGGAAAGCATGTGCGTGGTTTGTGGTTCCTATGAGGATTGTGTGAGAAAGCAGGTGGTACCTCAGGAATATAGAAAGTAAGTGGAGAGAATAATTATATTTGAGAGATCGTGAAAGCAAAAACTCTACTTTTACTTGAATACAATGTTTGAAGTTATTCACTCTCACTGGCTAACTGTAATAATTGTTCAATTAATTTACTTATTAATGAAATGATCAAAGAACTTAATGATGTGCTTATTTGCAATTCTAAATGCCGTTAATTCCTATTACTAGAGCCATGCTAGAGTTTCAGTATTAATACCAAAAAGGTAGTAAGATTATTACAAAACAAGATGATGATCAAAGATTCATAGATTTCTTAAAATTGTTTGTCCTGCTGTATGCTGACAATACAATTATTATTTCAGAAAGTGCTGATGATTTACAAAATGCTCTATATGTAAATAAAAATTTTGTTACGAAAATAGACTCACATTCAATACCTCTATTGACCTACAGATTGATTAAGAAAATTGTAAAACCAATTTTATTATATGGATGTGAAGTGTGGGTTACGGAAATATATATATTTTAGAAAAAGTACAGTTGAAATTTTTAAAGTATGTACCTAATATTAAAAGCAGTACACCAAATTGTATGGTATATGGCGAAACCAGTGTAAAGCCATTGCCAAGAGATATTGATACACAAATGATCAGTTATTGGTCAAAGCTAATTGTCCCACACTATACAAAACTTCCAGTATCTGTATATTATGTTATTCTAAGTTGAGACATGTATGACATAATAGAATAAGAAACAATATATATATATAAAAATATCAATAGATAAAAATGGCTTCAAAGGTCCGTTCAAATGAAATTATCTGATCTATTCAAAAACGAGTTGATGTCAACTTTAAAAATACGCCAAGAAAATGTAGTAGCTATTGACTGTTTAAAGAAAATTTTGAATTCAAAGAATCTTGAGTTAAAACACCTGCTAAGTTTTTGAAATATTTAGTAAAATTCAGAACAAGAAATAATCTACTACCAATTGAAGTAGGAAGCTGGAACAATATAGAACTGAAGGATAGAAACTGTGGACTTTGAGATAAAAGCAGAGTTGGTGATGAATTTCATTATTTATAAGAATGTAGCTATTTTGCAGAATATAGAATAAGATTTATTGATAGACAATTATACCCATATCCTAATGTTTGGAAATTTAAAGAAATTATGGAATTATATACCCTTCATTCAATAGACTTAATACTTCACACACTTGTTCAGGACCATCCCACAATGAGGTTACATAACTCCATATTATCCTTAATACAAGTAATGACCCCTGATTGACTTAGAAACTTAGGTTAAAGTTTTAGGGCAGGTTAAAGTTTTAGGGCAAGTTGGGATTTTAATAAGATAACTTCTATACCCTTCATTCAATGCACTTAATACTTCGCACAATTAATGACGACCATCTTACAATAAGGTCACATAACTCCATTTTAACCTTAAATACAAATTATGGCCCTTGATTGATTTTTTTCTTCTTTTAATTTCTTTGACAGGCACATTTTCATATTCTAAACCAGGTTTTCATAAAGGGAAAACAAGTTATTTGAATGACTTGCGTAATTGTTCGGGCGGGCTGGTGGGAGGGCAGCGTCAAAGTCACCTCTTGTATTGAATAATTTTAGCTAGGTTTGACATAAAGTGACCAAACTTAGTATATATACGAAGAGTTTATGGAGACCTTTCATAGGAATGCGTTTGAGGCCCCTAGTATCAAGGTCAAAGTCAAAGTTACTATTAACAGAAAAATGGTTGGTATTGAATAACTTAAAGGGTCATCATATTGTGACCAAACTTGGTATATAAGAAAAGTTTATAGGGACCTTTCCTGAAATTGTGTTTAGGGCCCCGAGAGTTATGGTCTAGGTCAAGGTCACTATTGCTAAAAATAGAATAATGGTTAGTACTGAATAACTCAAGTAAGGGTTGACAAAGAGTGACCAAACTTGGTATATATAGGAAAAGTTTATGCAGAGCTTTCATTGGATTGCTTTTTGGCCCCCTAGGGTCAAGGTCACTGTTACTAAAAATAGATTACTGTTTGTTACTGAATAACTTTAGTTATGGTTGACATACTTTGACCAAACTTGATATGTAGGAAGAGTTTATGATGGACTTCGATGGGATTGTGTTTAGGGCACTTAAGATCAAGTTCACTGTTACAAAAATAGAAGAAAGCAGTTGAAACTGAATCTCTTCTGCCAATCATTGAAAACCCGGTTTTGTCACATCGCAATTCTTGTTCACTTTTTAATTTGATATTTTTATTGCTTTTGACAGGCACAAATAACATCGTTATTGTATTCACTTCTTAGTCAAAGAGACTTACGGACAGCTCTTGTTTAATGTTGAAATTGGGGAAATTGGACATTCTCTACTCCTTTTATTGCTGTTATAGATGTCAAAATACTGTTATCATGCCCTGCTAATGCTTCAGCTACAGCAATATCATCCTGGCAACCTGAAATGTGTACTTGTTTCTCAGAAGCACTCTTTACATTCTAGTGCTGGTTTGTCTGTGTTTAAGGCACTTTCCTTACAGTCATTCAAGTGCTGGTTTGTCCATGTTTGAAGCATGTTCCTGACATTTAAGTGCTGGTTGGTCCGTGTTTAAAGCAGGTTCCTTACATTTTAGTGCTTATTTGTCCATGTTTAAAGCACATTCCTTACATTCTAGTGCTGGTTTGTCCGTGTTTAAAGCATGTGCCTTACATTTAAGTGCTGGTTTGTCCATGTTTAAAGCACGTCCCTTACATTCTAGTGCTGGTTCGTCCGTGTTTAAAGCACGTTCCTTACATTTTAGTGCTGGTTGGTCCGTGTTTAAAGCACGTTCCTTACATTCTAGTGCTGGTTTGTCCATGTTTAAGGCACGTTCCTTACATTCTAGTGCTGGTTTGTAAAACATTCCTTACAATTTTGGTGCTGGTTTTTCCATGTTTAAAGCACTCCTTGCAATCTTATGCTGGTTTATTCTTGTTAAGGCAGACTTTGCGTAGTTTGGAGTCTGTGTTGTGTGATCTGACACAGTTTTTTTTAATCTTGTTGAACAAATAAAGATGACCTCAATAATTAGACGATTCCATCTTATCCTTGTTATAAAGTTATTGAGGTTTGTGTGAATAAATTTAAGTTTTGATAACTCCCTTGTTCCAGCTTAAATTTGATAAAATGACAATAATTCACATGAACACAAACATAAGTAACTGCAGGCTTCAATTTGTCAAGACATGACTGAAGAAAAATTGATGGTTGAAATATCGTTTATTATACCAATTAATTAGGATAAGATCTCGGTCAAAGTTTTTTTTCTTTCAGTTTCAATTTTTGAAAGAGACTTGGTGTATAAAAAAAATATAGCCAAATGTATTCTCTATATTTAGGGGTACATTGAAAGCTCATATTGAACAAAACATATTCTAAATAAATACAGCTGATCTTAATAAGCCATATCTTATGAAAATGTATGGTACATTTATTGATTGCAAATAAAGCAGATATCGGTACCTTTGATGCATCTAAATAGTTTAAAATTTAAAATTCATAATAATTGGAATGAAACAGTGTGACACTAAATAGATCAAGAAATATACTTTTTCTATAAAATAAATATGCTTGTGAAGTCAGGTTTCTGTGACTATTGCAAAGAATGGCAGACAAATATGGATTACTTTATCTGGCGTCGTCATCGTCCGCGTCAACGTCACACTTTTGTTTCCTAACAAATTACTTTTGAACTACTTGTTGTAGAGTCTTCAAACTTGGTATACATATTGGTATGGTAAGTTGGTAACCCCTAGTGATTTTGGGGTTGGTAGGGTGAAGTTCATTGTGACCTTTATTAGGAAAATCAAGGGTGGATTTATACTTTTTGTTGGATTCATTTTTACCCTAATAAAAAATTCAACAACTTTTTTCATGTAAAATATTTATTTTGCAGGTATTTCCCAGCCAATCAAAAAGACCACTCTTCCCATGACGTATTATTATTGTGTAGAAATTGTCATCGGGGATGTGGGGATTATGAGACCACCCTACGACAACGCCTGGCTGTTGAGTGTGACGCCCCACTAGAGTTTGGGAAAGACTCCAAGCGACACATTGACAAAAATTTGGCGGAAGTCTCTTCTGCAGCAAAGTAAGGATTTAGGATGTCCATTTTCAGCTCAACTTTTCAAAGAATAAGGAGGCTTTACTACTCACCCGAAGTTGGCGGCCGGTTCAAGTTTTAGGGCAGGTTGGCATTTTCACTTATAACTCCAATTCCCTTCATTCAATGCACACACTTGTTCAGGACCATCACATAATGAGGTTACATAACTCTATATTATCCTAAATACAAATTATGGCCCCTGATTGACTTAGGAACTTAGGATAAAGTTTTAGGGCACATTGTGTCAGGTTTAAGTTTTAGGGCAAGTTGGGATTTTTATTTACAACTTCTATACCCTCCATTCAATTGACTTAATACTTCACACAGTTATTGACAACTATCTAACAATTAGGTTACATAACTCCCTATTAACTCTCAATACAAATTATGGCCCTTGGTTGATTTTTTTTTATTCTTTGTTATTGCTTTTGAGTGGCACATTTTTCACATAGTGAAACCCGTTTATTAGAATGACCTACTTGCCTATGGAACTGAATTACTTTAGTTGGGTTCGACAATTCTTGACTAAACTTGGTATTTAGGAAGAGTTTATATAGACCTTTCATGAGATTGCATTGGGGCCCCTGGGGTCAAGGTCAAGGTCATTGTTACCTAAAATAGAAAAATGGTTAGTACTGAATAACTTAGTTAGGGTTGACATATCTTGTCTTAACATTGTATTTAGGAAAAGTTAATGGAGAAGTTTCATGGGGTTGCATTTGGGGCCTCTTGGGTCAAGGTCACAGTCACTGTTACTAGAAATAGAAAAACGGTTGAAACTGAATAACTTTAGTTAGGGTTAACATATCTTGACTTAACATGGTATTTAGGAAGAGTTTATGGAGACCTTTCATGGGATTGTGTTTGGGGCCTCTGGTGTCAAGGTAAAGATCACTTTTACCAAAAAAAAAGGTTAGGACATATCTTGGCTAAACTTGGTATTTAGGAAGTGTTTATGGAGCCCTTTCATGGGGTTGCATTTAGGGCCCCTGGGGTCAAGGTCAAGGTCACTATTACCTAAAATAGATAACTGTTTGGTACTAAATAACTTTAGTAAGGGTTGACAAATTGTGACCAAACTTGGTATGTAGGACATGTTTATAAGAGACTTTCATGGGATTGCCTTTGGGGTTCCAAGGGTCAAGGTCAAGGTCACTGTCACTAAAAATAGAAAAAAATAGTTGAAACAGAATCTCACAACAAAGGCTGAAGTTCTTCTGTCAATCATTTAAAACCTGGTGTTGTAACATTGCGGCGTTTCTTGTTTTTTTAATATGACTTTTTTATTGCTTTTGACAGGCACATATTACATCATTATTGTATTCATTTCTAAGAGAAAGAAGCGAATAGTCGAGCGCGCTGTCCTACGACAGCTCTCGTTTTTTAAATAATATATATAAAACACATGTACTATCAGAGATACAATTGTTACTCCCCTACCAACATTTCCCCTACCAATAATGTTGGTAGGACAATGTTCTGAGTGCAATCATATACATGCATGCACACTTCAAACATGATCTCTTGGCCCCAATTTCTCGAAACTTCTTAAGCTAATAACAGGCTTAAGTAGCTTATTTTAATAAGAATTTTTATAAGTGGAAAATGGTTTATTGTGATTATCATGAAAGAAGTAAATATAGCACAAATTATTGACACACAAAAATAGTGAGCTTAGCTTAATCCTGTTATAAGGGTTATAAAAAGTTTTGAGAAATCAGGCCCTGACTCTTTTAGTATGGGGTTAACTTGGCAGCCACCCTGGACATAAGACACTTTTCAATTACCTTTTTCCTTATTTCAGAGCATTGTTTAGGAATTTGGGTCGGATTCCAGAAGAGAGAGTTGCTCATCTTGAAAACACGGTGAAAAACTACTGTGGCGTCAAATCCTTGTCCGATAAATTGTTGAAAGATGCAATTGACATGGACACAAAGTATTTTACCCAGAATTTGTATTGAATTAATTTTCTTTAAGGTTTAAATGTTGTAGTAATTAAATGTTGTCTTTAAAGTTATTTTAAAACTGCTGAATCCGTTATTAAATATTTGTGGAGAAAACTAACTTATTGTTAAATGTGTGTGGAGTGAACTTATTTTAGTTGATAATGGTTTGTGGAGTGAACTTATTTTAGGTTATGATAGTTTGTGGAGTGAACTTATTTTAGTTGATAATAGTTTTAGGAGTGAACTAATTTTTGTTGTTAATAGTTTGTGGTGTGAACTTATTTAAGTTGATGATAGTTTGTGGAGTGAACTTATTTTAGTTTATGATAGTTTGTGGAGTGAACTTATTTTAGTTGATAATAGTTTGTGGAGTGAACTTATTTTTAAATTAGTTGATAATAGTTTGTGGCGTGAACTAATTTTTGTTGTTAATTTTTTTTGGATGAAGTAATTTTACAGTTTTAGACCGATTGTTCTGATACTTGATTAACTGACCACCTTTAAGTATGCTAGTGCTTAACATTATTTTCATGAGCAACAGCCAATTTGTTGAAGAGTAATGTGCCCTTTAACATAATTTATGCTTTCTATGGTTTTCGCTTTATAACTTAAGGGGAGTTGTAGTTTAAAGTTCATTATAGGAATTATTCTGTAACTTGACACACATGATGATCATGAAAGGAACTAGTGTTTTTTTTTATTCCAGGGTTCAAAATTCACAGTTTGTTCCCCACGGACAAAAAGTTGTACAGTTCTATATGCAGAAACATGGTGGACTATTGGAGTTTGAAAAACTGTGGCGAGTACATTTTGTGGAGGCCATGCAGCCACAGTTCCTTCCAGATCTGTGGGCAGTGGAACATGAACCTGAACAAATGATACCGGTCCTGGACGATTTGAATGGGTTTTGCAGCTTAGAAAAGGAGTGAATTCAAAGAAGGAGTGAATTGCCAAGGTTTAGCACTGCAGCAACCCTTAAAGATTTGTCAGACATATAGTTATTTATATGTGCAAATAGTGTATTAAAATGATAAGTCACTTTGCTTACGGTTATTCGATGTTTAATATTTTTGGGTCCAACTGTTACTAATTGTATGAACATTTTTGTATGATCATTAAAGGGGAGGAGATAGATTGGGATGGGGTGGGATTTGGTGAAAATGAGGAAGGGACCTACTTTTCTAATGCAGTTACATACCATACGAAGGCTCCTCAAGAACTTTTTACATATTTTTTTCATTTAACACATGTAGTATATACCATAAGTCAGAACACTGTAATTATTGTCATAGTTACAATTTGACAAGATTTTTCTTTAATAAATGAAGAGACTAAGAATGCTTTTGTTCAACAAATAAAAATAATCCCAATTTTTTTATAAGTCTTGAATTTCCAAGATATACGGTAGTTTCAAATAATTGACTTTAAAGTCCAAGATATTCTTTTTGCACATAAAAAAATCTGACCAACTTGAACAGTGTATGTATATTTGATCCGTCCAGTTTTAATGAACTACGGTATGTTATAATACTTGTATTATTTTAATGTCCCATTCTTGTTTGCAATATTTAAATTAATTTTATGTTTTAGCCACTAGGTCAAAAAAATTGTTGTTGTTTAATTGTTATACAGTTTTTATTGATTTCAATTTCAGTTATATAGATATGTTCAGAATTTTTGTAAAATTATGATTATTATGTGATATGGAGGATATTACATGAGTGTGTTTACCTGAAACCTGGTTATCAGAATGACGTATGTCGTTGTTCGGGCGGGCGGGTGGCGTCAAACTCACCTATGGTATCAAATAACTTAAGTTAGGTTTGACATGAAGTGACCAAACTAGGTATGTAGGAAGAGTCTATGGAGCCCTTTCATGGGATTGTGTTCTGGGCCCCTAGGGTCAAGTTCACGGTTACTGTCACTACAAATAGAAAAATGGTTGGTACTATATAACTTTTGTTAGGGTTGACATATTGCGACCAAACTTAGGTTATAGGAAGAATTTATGGAGACCTTTCATGGGATTGTGTTTTGGGCCCCTAGGGTCAAGTTCAAGGTCACTGTCACTAAAAATAGAAGAAGGTTGGTACTGAATAACTTTAGTTAGAGTTGACATATTTTGATCAAACTTGGTATATAGGAAGAGTTTATGGAGCCCTTTCATGGGATTATGTTCTGGGCCCATAGGGTCAAGTTTAAGCTCACAGTCACTAAAAATAGAAAAATGGTTGGTACTGAATAACTTTTTTTAGGGTTGACATATTGCGACCAAACTTAGTATATAGGAAGAGTCTATGGAGACCTATGATAGGATTGAGTTTATGGCCCTAAGTGAGATATTTTAGCTGTCAAAGTATGGTGCTAACAAACTGCATAAAGGAAACCTTTTCTGCATTGAGATTTTTAGGTTTAGACCTGAGTCAAGTAGATCTGTGTTTTGTCATGGATACCAAAAATTTAGAACATTAATTATATTGTTCTTTTTAAGTGAACATTCTTCAAGATTTCCAGACTATCATCATACTTACGAAAAACCAGAAAAAGTATATATATATTATATATATATTGTTATCAAGCCAGTTTGTAATTTATTTCTGACAGTAATTATATAATTTCATTATTTGTCTCAGAAATATGTATGTACACATGCCTTTTAGTAGACATTTAAATCATTAAGGTTCTATCATTCATAATCATGCTTGTATGTAAATAAGCAATGCCTGTGATACAAGATGTTAATAACCAGACTCGGCCCTGTTTCACTAAGATATCTTAGTCCTTAACCATATGCGGGTCGGTATAAAACGCAGCGATTTGCGCAGGCTGTGTTATGCAGGTTGGGTTTTTAGGGTATAAAACGCAGCGACGCAGCCAATATATATATATATAGGCAAAACACAGCTTTTTATAAAAATACATTCTTTCCATTTAGAAAAGCAAGAATATATTGATTTTCGTAACATTACATATTAAAACATTGATAGTATTGGCCAGACACAGAAACGTGTATTGCTAATTAGGTAAGTTTAATTTCGGAAGTATAAGATAGCTATTTGTTCCTAAAAGAAGCGTTTTACAGTTTTGTTGTTGTTTTGTTGTCAAATATATTATTTGAATTATAATTACACATTAAAATTGTTTAATGAATTCTGCAACTTCATAAATACCTCTGTCTTATGTTAATATTTTTTCAATAAATAGTGTTCATTTCTTAACTGTCTTTGTCAATATGTTATTTTTGTTAAGATTGCCACTTAATAAATGAATCCAAAGTTTGTTTGTTTAATTAATAACACTTAAACGCTGCAATAGTGCCATTAACATTTCCCCTATATGTCTATATTGGCTGCGCAAATAGGTGTGTTTTCCATGTTTGTCTATATTGGCTGCGCAAATAACTGCGTTTTCCCCTTTATGTTTATATTGGCTGTGTAAATTGCTGCATTTTATACCGACCCACCTTATGCTGCTAAAGAATGCGCCGAACAAGTTATGATTAAAATCTATGTGATAAATGTCCTTACGATATTTTTTATTGAAACACAGTTTATGCCATTAACAAGGTTATTGCTGGAAATTTACCATCTTAAGCCTTAGATCTTTATTGAACGGGGCCCTGAGCCATAGTAAGTGAAAATAGGTCTTGTTATTCATTTTTTTTAATGTCAGTTGTTGGTATCACTCCAAATATGTTTTACTGTAAAAAACTTTTACATAAAAATAAAATATGTCATCTATAATAGTAAAAATATGCTCTAAGCAGACTTGCTAGGTATCAAAATCCCACTGACTTTTCCAATATCCCCTATGAAGATAGGATACTGAAAGGGGCAAGCTCCCTATTAGGAAGTGGTTTTACTGATAAGGGCATAGCTTACATTGTCACTTAGCAGGGAAAGGGTTAAAAGTATCTTGAAAGTACCCATGGAACTGTTCCTGTTGTCTAGAGGTTAAGGCATCCGCCTATGGAGTGGGAAGTCGTGCGTTAAAAGTAAGTACAAGTAGCTCCCTTGCCTGGGGCTCGGCATTTAAAGGGTAGTGCTTGGTGTACCCTGTACTGGTTCAACTCAGGAAAGTTGTATCCCGTGTATCGGTGCTTTACACCGAGCACGTTAAAGAACCAAGGGGTCTCTTTGTAAAGAGCAAGGGTATCGCACCTGGATCTCTTGTATCTCACTCTGTTTGTTTTGAAGTCTTCCAATATCTGGATTTGACTGCGAATTGCTGTCACTTCTATCTCATGTCACTTATGGCATTTAAACACAAGTCGTGATTTGGGTATATTCTGTAATTATATGGTCTATATTTAGACCTCATATTTTTTATGCCAGTGGGTATGTAAGTTTTAATCTACATTTATTTACATGTTAACTAAGATAATTGATTCTTTAGAGGGAGAGAAAATGGAAAAATATATTACAGATTCTATTTTTTGTTTTTTGGAAATCAAGCCACTCAAATGGACACAATGATGTGGGGCCGCATCTGAAAGTAATTTATTGTGAATGAATATGATGTAGAAAAATAAAAACATAAAGTCTAACATCTAAAATAATTTTCTTTGAATTATTTTATTAATTTTGATAAATACTTTTGCTTTTTATAAATTTGCCTGTTTTGCAACATGTTTTCACATGCTGTTTACTATCACTATGTAATTGTTGAAAACCCATGTCAAGGGTTTTCTTCTTAATAAATTCTCTATGCAATTAATAAATTAATTTTGTACCAGCGTTTGGTTTTTAATTTATTTATGTTGCGTACATGTATACTGAAAAAAAACATTATCCTTCTTCAAATATATTATTAAATGAGTTGATAGGGATTTAAAAACCTACTGAGCGCAAAAAGATGTGTGACATACAAACCATATCAGTTTTAATTTTAAAAGCAAAATCACATTAGTTGGCAGTCAAATATTAGATTACGTAAATAAGTTGACTTGTGTTTAAGTCATGAGATGTATGTGGGAAAGCAGGATGAATCAAACTATACTGTTCAAGATGACAACCTCAAGATCACTATGCGGAGAATTTCATTGCTTTTTTTGTACATACTTGTAAATTACTGTTTGTTTTGTAACTTTCTTCATCGAAATTTGAGACCCAGATTCATATAATTTCAAACAAACCCTCATTCCACTCATTTTTCATATGAAATAGTATATATGCCCCCCCCCCCTTCATAATACTGTGTTAGATTATTAGTAAAACATATGAACATTTTTCAATTACTGAATCAAAAGCTCTTTGTGAACTTTCCAGTGACATTTCGTGACATCGGTGTAAATATGTGACTTTCATCTTTCATCTTTTCTAAAACATAATTTGTACCTGTATATATGTTTCAGTTAGTTTTGTTATTGTGTTTTTCTTGATGCATGTTTGGTGGGGCGCTATACACCCCATGCTCATGTTTGTTTTATATGAATAAATTTTATGAAAAAGAAAAAAAATGCGGAAATGGTCAACATAAGTGAAGTAAACATTCATCACTCAGAAGACATAATTGAACCAATCCTTGTTGCCCTTTATCCTCGAGTTTTGGCCTTTTATTTTATCTTTATTATTTAAGCTTAGTGTTGAAGACAAGCACAATAAAAAGCTGATAAGTATCCCTTTTGAGTCTGTGACCTGGGTTCCCTTTTTTTGCCAAGAAAGCACAACTGACTAGGTGAACACTCCTCAATAAATAAACACTTCTCACTATGTGAACCTTTAACTCAACAGCTGAACAAAGCTGACAGGTGAACACTTCACACTATGTGAACCTTACTCGACAGCTGAACAAAGCTCAATGATGAACACTTCTCAATATTTGAACCTTAATCACTAGCTGAACAAAGCTGAAAGATGAACACTTCTCACTATGTGAACCTTACTCGCCAGCTGAACAAAGCTGAAAGGTGAACACTTCTCACTATGTGAACCTTACTCGCCAGCTGAACAAAGCTGACAGGTGAACACTTCTCACTATGTGAACCTTACTCGCCAGCTGAACAAAGCTGACAGGTGAACACTTCTCACTATGTGAACCTTACTCGACAGCTGAACAAAGCTCACGGATAAACACTACTCACAGGTGAACACATCTCGCTAGGTGAACACTACTCACAACCCACTTGGTGAAACATTTGAAATATCACAGGAGTAATTGGATACATACCTTGAATTGATGGATAAAAGGGCCATCTAATGTGAACAATCGTATTGTAAGATCAATTTTTTGGGTTACTTATTATTGGCTGTAGCAAGATATACTTTGAAACAGAAAGTTTGGCTAGAAATATTACTCCATGCTTATTCAGATTTACAATTGCACTCTTTAATTTTGTTTTTTATACTCGCTTATTATTCAGTTGAAAATCGCGAACTTATGACATTTTGTCATATGCTCGTTGATAAAAAGGTCGGATAGACATATCAAATAATAGGTTATTTGATATCAACTAGAAACATCATGCAGGTTGTCCAGTTAGGGCAGTGGTAAGCACACTCGCTTCTCACCAAGGTGACCAGATTCAATTACAGGCCTGAGCGCATGCGAGTTTGATTTGTGGTTACCAAGCCGGACAAGTGGGTTTTCTCCCGATACTCCAGTTTCCTCCACAACACAAGACCACACTCTCAAAGAACATTGTGCCAATGAGAGTGACTTTGTATAAGTTGTCACAACTTTCTCCACAATTGTTGTAAAATATATAATGTATAAACTAACTCAAGACAGAGCTTGGATACAAATCAATGAGACATACATAACAAAGAAAAGATCTGTGATTTTAGTGATTTATTTCAAATGACATAATTGTTCTTGACACAAACAGTTTGAACACATGCTAGACAAAACATAATTCAAGCTCCAGTTAATACAACTATTCAAGAACATTTATGCCAATCATGACACAAATAACATGTAATTTTTTTATCTGGAAATCTTCTATGAGGAGCATTCAGTATGAAATGAGACAGAATCGATGATATTTCTGTTGTAGAAAAATACAGGAATTAGTTTGTATGATACTTTGCTTTGAATTTTTGCTGCCGGAAAATTCCAGAGAATTTGGTTGTACAACACTTTAAAGGAAATTTTAAGTGACAATTTGGTAAAACAATTTGAAGATATAGCATGACGACCATTAGGGTAAAATGACTGATGCACTTGTATTTTGTAGACAGTTCATTTTTTTTTTTTTTTCACTTTTCTAAACATTTATTTGGAAAATTTTACTATTGTATACATTTTCATTAAACTTCATAATTCTTCTCTTTTTTTTAAATATTTTGGGGGGCCTATTGAATTTGGTGCTGAATTTCCCATGCTTGTACACAAAGAACAGAAATCCACTTACTAAAGATTTAATTGCGTTAGATTATTGAAAAAGAATGTCCTTTTGAACATGAAAGTATTTCATGAAGAAAGAATGTCCTATTAAAAAATCTAAGTTGAAAAAGGGACATTTTTCTGTCAAAGATTGGTTGTTTGGTAACCAAAGTCAAACTTCACCTTTATTTTATGGTGTTGAACATGTGTACCAAAATTTATTAAAATACGTCAACCCTTTCATTAGTTATTGTCCAGACAAAACTAACTGACTGATAAGCCCACCAATCCTACGTATCCCCCAAACTTACTTCTGTGGAGTTATTATCATAAGCAAGCTTCAGTCCCATAACATACTGCATGTTCCTCATAGTTTCCTAGGAAATATATAGTGTTTGTAATAATTATATCTGTGATATTACATTAGTTCAAATTAACATTTCTTGTTTATTATGCAATTATAACAGAGGTCGGTATTCATGAAAAATCTTCAGTCATTTTCCTAGATTAAGTAATTTTCCTAAGTTAAGTAATTTTCCTAAGTTACTTGTTATATGGTACAATAACTTGAGACTATAATACATTATTTTTATTGAGTATATGGTACAATAACTTGATGATGGCTAAAATACATCATTTTTATTGAATATATTTATACGTTTAATTTAAAAAATAACGTACTTTTGTTTCAAATTGACTGGAGTTTTTTTAAGAAATCTACTTCAATTAGGAAATGACTTCAGATGTTTTTAAGAATACCACCTTCATGGGAATGTGAATTAATTGAGAATGTATAATGTAATTCAACAACCATAACCCTTAAAATAGTTGTTACTGGAATTGTTATTATTTAATATCGATAGATAATAATACGAACATACAATGCATACATAATTTTAGCAAGCAGTTATTCCACACACAGAAATACAGATCTAACAAAAATTGTCCTTCAAACAATTTATAAAGAAAACCATTAGCACTTAATGTTAAAATTCCAGAGAGAGAAAATCACTCACAGACAAATAACTCTACTGTAATTTGAATACGCACTTAACAATGCAGCTGAATGTCCATACTGAGAAAATTTAAAACAATAGATACAGGAAGTAAAGGTCACAAATGATAAATTTAAAATCAAATTGTAGAATCCCGGCATTTTAAATGGACTCGCTCACTGATTTTATGTCAGAAACATTTTTTTAAACTTAGTGGAATTTGAGCTATTTTCCTTACTTTATGTCCAAACACTAAACTGCAACTTGCTGATAGGCAATTTGAACATATATTTTTAAATCAAAATCTAAAATAATAAAAAATTCAAAAAGTGACTAACACTTTTAGGCAAAATAAAGCATTTTTTGTCATATTTAAAAAATAAATAAAAGACCTCTAATTTGAACTTGAAAAAATGATAAGCATTCATAGTAACAAGCATTGTGTTCACATGATATTAGTGTTTTCAATGTCTGAACCTAGGTATAACATGGGAAGGAGTTCCTTTAATGAATTAAAAGCAATAAAAAGAATTTACAACAAAAAGACGAAAACACAACAAAAAGGTCCCATCAAAGGCACTATACACTAACATCTTTGGTCTGACAAATTGTTTCAGACTCAGACCCAGAAAAGCAAAAATTCTAATAATGTTATAAAAATGCTATTACAGAAGCAAATATGGTCAAAATGGCTGTATCTGTATAAAAAAAAACGCTTCTAAAATCAAGCACACATCTTTTTGCAAAATTAGATATATTTTATTATTTTGAAACATTCAAGACTTCAATTTTCTGAGCCTGAGTCTGAAACTAAGACTCAAGACGTTAATGAAGGCGGCCTTGAAATAGATCATGGGTAAAATTGACATAAGGTGAAATATTACATAAAGAATTGAAAATTTAATGGCTGTGCCCATGTGAAAACATGAGTTGAAGGTCATTAATTCTTTAAGATAATTATCATTTAAGCAGAAGAAGTTGAAGATTTCTTTTATGCAAAATTAATACAGAAAACGAAACCATACAAGCTATGTAAGACCTTAATGCAGCTCAGCACGACTCAAGAGGTAGGAGTATTTCCTAGCTATCTGATAAAATACGAAGACCAGCTCCCTATTCAAGTAGATAGCAGAAAAACACTGGCAGATCAGCGTAAGACTAGCTAGTAAGTAATAGTACTTTAACACGAAAAAATTGCATACTGATCATAAATGCACACCTGATTTTAAAGACAATAAACCTAATGTGACATTATGTAATTTCACGGTTGCAGGTCTAAACGTCCCCAGGTTAAGATGTCCTATGAGAAAAATGTCACCATTTTGGTCAAAACATCCCCTCTGAAAATCAGAACGATCCCAGTAGCTTTCATTTGTGCTAATTTGATTTTAATTAACATAATAAAGAAAGAAATAATAACCAAATGTTAATAAAAAAATAAAAAGAACTGTCACAGGAATGCGACAAATTAGTTGAACAACTGAAAAAAAACCTTTATGAATCTAGTGACAGAGCAGTCTCATTATCCTTATTCATCCTTATTCTGACAGCACTTTTTCTAAATAATACAAAGTTTGACTGGCTTAAAATATTAAAATTGATAATCTCTTTAAAAAAATGTCAAAGCCGATACCTTATTATTCATGCATTTTTTTCCAAAAGCTGAACTTAATTCATAATGAGGCCAGACAATATATATTTTTAGATTCTCATCCTTACATGTTTCCACCTTTATTACATTAGATCCACTCTGGCCAAAAGTGGTAAAAAATCAAGAAAAATGGCGCATACCGGTAATTTAAATATACCACATGCTTTTTCATATAAAAAAGCAACAACTAAAGACAACACTATCGCATGATATTGAGCCTACTAGAATAATTAATATAATATTGCCAAATTGATTCACAAGTGTTGTAAAAAAGTTTAAATTAAAACATTTTTCTAAAATGCGGATGAGAAACTTAAAATCATTTTTCTCCGGCCTTCTTATTTTTTTTACACAATCATTTTCAGTAACTAAACAATTGAAAATATAAAATAGTGTATATTATGCCAATAATGTTTAAAAGTGAGATAATTATGTACCATAAGGTAAATGGAATAATCAACTATGTAGCCACACATAAATCAGCCTAAAATATATTTAATACATAACAACAAAGTTCAACAAATTTAGCAAAATATAACATTTATATTTTCATAAAATTTTGAGATTCAGAATAGTTAATTAAAGCTCATTATAAATCTGCCTTTTAAAAAATCCTGGCATTGAATAAATGCAATCCCAACAGCTCAGAGTGCTCAATCAGGACTCGTACTTAGAAATACAGACATATTATCTCTAATTTTAAAGCACATACATTTTAATCCACGTAAAACATCTTTTAATTCACATAAAACATCTTATATTCAATGTAAAAGAATAGTAAATGATTTCACAAATTCACCAATAAATATAGATCACAGACGGATAACAATAAATATAACATCTCAATCAACAATCAATCAACATAATACATGTATACATTTATGTTCAATATAAAAGGTATCATATTATTATTATAATACTTTATATGTACTGGTAGTATTAGTGGCACTTGTGCAATATGTGATATGATTTTTTCTGATCATCTTCCCCATTTATTTGGGGAGTCTCCCCCATTTATTTGGGGAGACATAAATACAGCGGATCACAAGTGTAAGGTATCAATTAAACTTGCAAAACAGTAAAGATTTGAAAATTAACAACAATGAAGTTTAAAAGGTTGTTAATTTTAACAAAGTTCTGAACAATCAACCTTATGAGTCCAAACAAACCCATACAGTTCTAATTGTTCAATCTGTCATCATACATGCCATATCCCCCGGTTGGGGGAAAAATGCCCCGGATTTCCGACCCATCCCCTGGTCCCCCGCTGGGGGATCCATTTCCGCTGGATTTTTTTTTTTAAACTAGCTTCAGGTTGATAGTGGAAAGCATCCATAATTTTATGAAATTCCATTAAGGGCCATGATGACTAAGTATTAAAATTATTGAAATAAGAGTGTGTTTCTACATTCATTTCTATATCATAAATGTAGATATTGTGCTAAATTTTCGCTGAGTAAAAATTCCCTGGTGTAATAATATCAAAATCCCCTGGATTTTAGACCAAAATCCCCTGGGAACCCTCTCCGAAATATGGCATGTATGTATCATTTGCATACAATCTTGGGCCATGATTTTGACCAGTCTCAACTCTTGAGATCAGACTCAAGTGGCAAAACTGCAAATCTTCATTTTATTGTAAACAATTCCTGCTAGTTGCATAATTATTGATGATTAAATCTGCTGAAATTTATTATTATTTAAAATTGTACAATGACATTTATTTTTGAAAAACAAATGAAATAAAGATGATTTTGGTAATTTAATAAAAGGGCTTTTCTGAATCAGAGTCTAGACATGGACTTGACACTGTTCATAACCATGTGGGCCCTGGTATTTACGAGAAAACCACTTGGCCACTGAAGAATGAAATCAATCTGGCTTTCATTCTGGGACAAAAAATGATGACTAGATTACAACAAATAGCGATTATATGATGACGAATGGATAATACGGACACAAATAAATGATGAAACTTTCTAGTATGATTCTTAAAACATAGAATGTATAAAGAAAATCCTGCTGAATCTGATATTAAAATTCAATTATGGCAAATGAAGTGGACGGATTACCTTTACAATGATTAAGTAATTCTGTGATTATTTCTTGAGAATTCCATGGTGAAATAAATCCTTTATGGCAGATAACATGGATGGTAAAATCTCTCACAATTGGTCATGAATAGATGGACGGATTCCATTACGACTAAAATAATCCCCACGCAACAGTTTAAATAAATGACACCCAAATCAAATCCCTTCATTCCAAGCTAAATACTGCATTCTGAATGGCTGGGATAGATGAAACAAGAATCAAAGCTATTAATTCATTCCAAGATGATTCCTTCGGCGTTCTGTATGGTAAGGATGTGTTGATTTTGGAGGACTTTGTGTTCTTATATTTTGTATTATATTTTGTATTAATTATTGCAAGAATGAATTTCACAAAAAAACGTCCTTCATTCCAAGCTGAATAAGTTAGTATTTTGTATGACTAGGATGAATGACACGATACGCTGACAGTTATTTATTCCAAGCTGAATAAATTAGTATTTTGTATGGCTAAGATGAATGACACAAAAGAATACTGACGGATATTCATTACTAGCCGCATCTGTTAGTATTATGTATAGTTAGGATGAATAACAAGGTAATCCACACTGAATGGTATCATTTCAGACCAAATCTCTGTGTTCTGTATGGCGAGTCTCATTTTATTTCGGAGGACCTTTTAACTGTGTTCCAGCCGTGATTATGGCATGTAAATGCATGACACCGAAAACCAAGCTGACAACTCTTCATTCCAAGCCGAATCCCTCTGCATTCTGTATAGCCAGGATGAGTTTATTTCGGAGGATTTTTTTACTCTTGTATTCCGGCAGCACCAGCTGGTTGAAACAAGTGTGGGAAGTCGGCAGTCTGAGAAAAACAACAACAGGTTTAACATGTACATAAGTGTCGATTTAAATAAAAGTTGAAATCTATTCTGTTAGCAAACACATTGTACGGGCTCCACTGCCACTCTGGG
Source organism: Mya arenaria (assembly GCF_026914265.1). Lineage (NCBI taxonomy): Eukaryota > Metazoa > Mollusca > Bivalvia > Myida > Myidae > Mya > Mya arenaria. The sequence continues at coordinate 40,470,387 of NC_069133.1, read as the reverse complement.
CGCATGGAAGTTTGGCTTGTCGGACAAGAGGGTTTTCTCTGAATACTTGCATATCACAAGGCAACAATCGTGCATAAAATCACAAAAGTGAGCATGATAATAACCGTATGTTGTAATCACTTGTTTCACAATCTTTGGTAAAGAAATAGGATTAAACTATTATATGAAACACAAAAATAACCTAATACTTACAAAATAATGTAAATATATAGCAAAATATATACAGGGTATACAGGGCTTTTCCATTTAAACATATAACCCATGGGGGGAAGGCACTTTTAAATTATGCTACCCCCCCTACAGAAGCAAATTTACCCTTGTGGGGTCCAAATAAGCGAAAAAAGACACGCACCTATATACTATTTAAATAATTGCCTTACCCCTGGGGGTAATATGTTTTACTGGAATATCCCACAGAATAATGTGCCTACAGACACATTCACTAAAAAATTGACCTCTTGAACCTAACCCCTTTGCACAAAAAAAAATTACTTTTAATGGAAGCAGACGGATTTAGAGGTTAACAAATCCAATTTATATTATTACAAGGGGTGGTAGCAAAATGGTGCTTTTTTGTTTCCTTATTTAACTAGAGATTGCTTTTTTGAAAAAGCGCTTGTCTCCCCTATTGTGTGGTCGTAGCTGAGAAAAAATAAATGATGGACATGAAATTTGTAACTTTGGACTGGAGACAAACCAACAGTGAAGTTTGGTTTATTCGATTATATTAAATAGTGAAGAGAAGAAAGTGTTGTTGATTAATCATGGAAAATGTAAACGAAGTTTGCATTGTATGAAGTTCCTGGGCGCAAGTGTTATTCAATTATTGATCGGAAACCATTTTTCAGCTCACAGTCATCGTGACCATGACCTTTTACCTACTGATCACAACATCAATAGGGATCATCTACATAACCAACTTGCATACCAAGTATTAAGTTCTTGGGTGCAAGTGTTCTTTAGTTACTGAGCGGTAACCATTTCTTCAACTCAAGGTCATGGCAACCTTGACCTTTGACCTACTGATCTCAAAATCGATAGGGGTCATCTACTAGTCATGACCGACTAGCGTACCAAGAATGAAGTTCCTGGGTACAAGCGTTCTTAAGTTATTGAGCAGAAACCATTTTTAAGGTCACCGCCAACGTATCATTTTTTACCTGAAGGTAACCTTGACCTTTGACCTTTTGATCTGAAAATCAATAGGGGTCATCTTCTAGTCATGAACAACTAGCTTACCAAGTATGAAGTTCCTGAAACCAAAGGATCTTTAGTTATTGAGCGGAAACTTTTTCTTCACTTCAAGGTCATGGCAACCTTGACCTTTGACCTAGTGATCTCAAAATCAATATGGGTCATCTTCTAGTCATGACCAACTAGCATACCAAGTATGAAATTCCTGGTTGCAAGCGTTCTCTAGTTATTGAGCGGAAACAGTTTCTTCACCTCAAGGTCACGGTGACCTTGACCATTGACCTACTGATCTCAAAATCAATAGGAGTCATCTACTAGTCATGAACAACTATGAAGTTCCTGGGTACAAGCTTTCTTTAGTTATTGAGCAGAAACCATTTTTAAGCTTAAGGTCACTGCCAACATAACATTTTTTACCTGAAGGTAACCTTGACCTTTGACCTTTTGATCTCAAAATCAATAGGAGTCATCTAATAGTCATGAACAACTAGCATACCAAGTATGAAGTTCCTGGACCCAAAGGATCTTTAGTTATTGAGTGGAAACCGTTTCTTCACCTCAAGGTCACGTTGACCCTGATCTTTGACCTAGTGACCCCAAATTCAATAGGGGTCATCTACTAGTCATGACCAACTAGCATACCAAGTATGAAGTTCCTGGGTCTAAGAGTTCTATAGTTATTGGGCGGAAACGAAGTGTGACGTACTGACTGACTGACTGACAGACTGATGGACTGACTGACGGACAGGGCAAAAACAATATGTCTCCCCATGAATGGGGGAGACATAAAGATATTACACGCAAATGATTTTTACATGGAAGGTCACCACGACCTTGACTATTGACCTTGTTACCCCCAAAACAATTGGGATCATCTAGACATCATGACCAACCTCACTTCAAAGTTTGGTGAACCTAGATCAAAGCATTCTCCTGATATTGCACGGAAATATTTTTTTACATTAGAGGTCACAGCGACGTTGACCTTTGACCTTGTGACCCCCCAAAATATAGGAGTTTTCTAAACCTCATGATCAACCTCCCTTCCAAGTTTGGTGAACCTAGGTCAAACCATTCTCAAGATATTGAGCGGAAATGTTTTTTACATTGGGGGTCGCCGCGACCTTGACCTTTGACCTAGTGACCCCAAAAACAATAGGGATCTTCTACACCTCATGACCAACCTCCCTACCAAGTTTGGTGAACCTAGGTCAAACCGTTCTCAAGATTTTGAGCAGAAATGTTTTTTATATTGGGGGTCGCCGCGACCTTGACCTTTGACCTAGTGACCCCAAATACAATAGGGATCCTCTACACCTCACGACTAACCTCCCTACCAAGTTTGGTGATCCTAGGTCATGCGGTTTTCCAGTTATCGATCGGAAACGAAGTGTGACGTACAGACGGACTGACGGACTACCGGACTGACGGACAGGGCAAAAACAATATGTCTCCCCCAGAGAGGGGGAGACATAATTAATGAAACAACATACCGATTAGACACTACACACAGATTAGACACTACATACAGATAAGACACTACATACAGATTAGACACTACATACAGATTAGACACTACATACAGATTAGACACTACATACAGATAAGACACTACATACAGATAAGACACTACATACAGATAAGACACTACATACAGATAAGACACTACATACAGATTAGACACTACATACAGATAAGACACTACATACAGATAAGACACTACATACAGATAAGACACTACATACAGATAAGACACTACATACAGATTAGACACTACATACAGATAAGACACAACATACAGATAAGACGCTACATACAGATTATAGACGCTATACATACAGATTAGACACTACATACAGATTAGACACTACATACAGGTTATAGACACAACATACAGATAAGACGCTACATACAGATTATAGACGCTATACATACAGATTAGACACTACATACAGATTAGACACTACATACAGATTAGACACTACATACAGATAAGACACAACATACAGATAAGACGCTACATACAGATTAGACACTACATACAGATTATAGACACTACATACAGATAAGACACTACATACAGATTATAGACACTACATACAGATAAGACACTACATACAGATTATAGACACTACATACAGATTAGACTACATACAGATTAGACACTACATACAGATAAGACGCTACATACAGATTAGACACTACATACAGATTAGACACTACATACAGATAAGACACTACATACAGATTAAAGACACTACATACAGATAAGACACTACATACAGATTATAGACACTACATACAGATTAGACACTACATACAGATTAGACACTACATACAGATAAGACACTACATACAGATTATAGATGCTACATACAGATTAGACACTACATACAGATTATAGACACTACATACAGATAAGACACTACATACAGATTAGACACTACATACAGATTAGACACTACATACAGATAAGACACTACATACAGATAAGACACTACATATAGATTAGACACTACATACAGATTAGACAATACATACAGATAAGATACTACATACAGATTATAGACACTACATACAGATTAGACACTACATACAGATTAGACACTACATACAGATTAGACACTACATACAGATTATAGACACTACATACAGATAAGACACTACATACAGGTTAGACACTACATACAGATTAGACACTACATACAGATTATAGACACTACATACAGATAAGACACTACATATAGATTAGACACTACATACAGATTAGACACTACATACAGATAAGATACTACATACAGATAAGTCACTACATACAGATTATAGACACTACATACAGATTAGACACTACATACAGATAAGACACTACATACAGATAAGACACTACATACAGATTAGACACTACATACAGATTAGACACTACATACAGATTAGACACTACATACAGATAAGACACTACATACAGATTAAAGACACTACATACAGATAAGACACTACATACAGATAAGACACTACATACAGATTAGACACTACATACAGATTAGACACTACATACAGATAAGACACTACATACAGATTATAGACACTACATACAGATAAGACACTACATACAGATTATAGACACTACATACAGATTAGACACTACATACAGATTAGACACTACATACAGATAAGACACTACATACAGATTATAGATGCTACATACAGATTAGACACTACATACAGATTATAGACACTACATACAGATAAGACACTACATACAGATTAGACACTACATACAGATTAGACACTACATACAGATAAGACACTACATACAGATAAGACACTACATACAGATAAGTCGCTACATACAGATTATAGACACTACATACAGATTAGACACTTCATACAGATAAGACACTACATACAGATAAGACACTACATACAGATTAGACACTACATACAGATTAGACACTACATACAGATTAATATCATCATGTCGTGATATTTTGAAGGTCATCTCTGCCATGCCTCCTATCGGTACCCGATCGCTTCCCGTCGTAAACATGAGCAAGCTCTTCTGAAGGGGCTTGGCCAAGCTTAGAACAATGTCCCAAAAACTCCTGAAATATAACGCAGTGGTAAAATTAATGTTATCCTGTCATATCCGACCTGCCTTTTGTGGGCACTTGGTCAATTTCGGTCCAAACATTAGCAGGCTTTTCTAAAGGAGCTGAGCCCAGCTGAGAAAAACTTTTAGAGTATAAATGAGTTAAAAGACAATATATTGTTCCACTTTTCCATGTATATTTTTAACTGAATCCTATCATCTGTCATAAAATAAACGTTTTATTTTAAATCTGCACTCTCACAAATTTACCGTTTTGACAACTTTTTTTGTCTTGGAATGAGCCAATTTTTGCGTAAATATCTGCAAACCAGTAATATAAGACTGCCCACAAAAGATCACAGATTTTCATAGTTCCATTCTTAAATTAATGTTTTATAGCTTAGAACGTTACTGTTTAAGAAAAATGCATAAAACATCAATTTTTAAACTTATGTATGAACATCTGCAATCAGATTTCTTATCAGCGGTCTTATATTATTGGTTTACAAAAAGTAAAAAAAGATGTCAAAACATTCCATCTGTGAGAGTGCAGCTTTAAAGAAAGTTATGATATTATCCTAATACCAAAATCTTATTTTGAAGACAGAAATATTTTTTAAAGACTAATAATACCTTATTGGGAAGACTGAAATATAGAAGTCCATCTTTTGAATACTCGAAAGTGCTTGTCTAAATCTAATTTCAGGGATGTAAATCCAAAATACATTTTATGAAGACTAAATTCATAGTTTTAAATACAACTCACTTTATCAGAGGATGTGCGGGACCGTAGCCGTCATAGACAGTGACTTTTTTCAGCTCATTCATGTCGAGACGCGGGTTACCACAGACTAACATATCGATTTCCTCTGGACGCAGCATCTGCAACAATCAATAAAATTAATATATTCCTTTTTTGTTTTAACACAAAAGTTTCCACAGAAAACATAAACATTATCTAAAAAAAATATGTTTCATTAATAACCTAAGAAAAAGCTAAGCTTAACTAAGCTAAGAAAAGCTCAGCTTAACTAAGCTAACCCCTAACCCCCTCCGCATAGCTTAAATAAGCTATGAAAAGCTAAGATGGAAAATCCACGAAGTACTAACAATAAAGGCATAATATGAACAGACGGGTTGAATACAGTGATTGAACATCATAAACTGCTAAAATGCTGACTGTGTACTCAATACAGAAAACTCAGCTAAGCTGAAATGCTAGATTTTTTGATTTTTTTTTGAAGTTTTTAAAATCAGAGCATTTGATGCACAAACTGTGTGGAAATAATGGAAGAAGGCTTTGAACTGTAGAAACACTTGATAAGATCAGCTAAGCTAAGCTTAGATAACATGGGATCTCTGGGAGTAACTACAATGAGGACATTTGATGCACAAACAGTGTGGAAACCAAGGTAGAAAAGGTAGAAGACTACGGGCTGTACTAAAAGGCTGACCAGGGAGCTGACCATATAGAAATAGAGGGAAAAGTCTGACCAAGTTGAAAAAGGCTGACCAAGAAAATAAAAAATTGATATGAAAAGATTTTGAAGTTTTCAGAAAGCTTCGACAACATGGAATCCTGGAAGTACTTACAATGAGGGCATTTGATGCGCATACGGTGTGGAAACCATGATAGAAGGCTTTGAACTGCTGGAACACGGACTTGTTAAGGACCCAGTCCACATATAGGTCAACATACTCTGAAAATGAATTTATAATGTTTAAAAAAATGTCTATGTATTTTATTTGCAAATATTTAGTTTACTAACAATATGTTCAAAAGTCTTTGAAGTTTGATAATAAATACTGAAACAAATGTGGTTTAATTCCTGATTTGAAAAAACAAAAACTTATGTCGAACGGTATCATTACTTTCCAGGATATTTCACGACAATTCTAACAAACAAACCATGAGCTATACAGTGCATGTTAGGAATGTTTTAGCATACCTTGTCTGTTTTCAGCTGTTACTGGAATGTCTGCTCCTCCTTCCTTTAACTCATACGTGTTCACTTTTCCATAACATTCCTGGGACACCTGCAGACAGTAGAACTTGTAGTTTATGGATTGCATTATGGGAAATCTGTAGTTTATGGATTGCATTATGGGAAATCTGTAGTTTATGATTTGCATTATGGGAAATCTGTAGTTTATACATTGCATTATGGGAAATTTGTAGTTTATGGATTGCATTATGGGAAATCTGTAGATTATGGATTGCATTATGGGAAATCTGTAGTTTATACATTACATTATGGGAAATCTGTAGTTTATGGACTGCATTATGGGAAGTCTGTAGTTTATACATTCCATTGTGGGAAATTTGTAGTTTATGGATTGCATTATGAGAAATCTGTAGTTTATAAATTGCATAATGCTAAATCTGTAGTTTATGGATTGTATTATGGGAAGAAATGGGTAGATAAGGGATTGGGAAATCTGTAGATAATAATCTGCATTCTCAGAAATTTGTACCTACCCGAATGAAGTTATTTAAGGGAAGTCTTAACTTACTGAATTACATTAATGGAAATAAGCAGATAATTGAATATTGCATTATGGAAAATTTATGAATGCACTGTAAAAAGTAATGAACTCTTAACCTCTTGAACAGTCTACAATTACGCTTTACGCAGTTTTACCTGAAAGTTCATGCAGAAGTCATCTTCAACATTTCCCGTGTATTCCAGCAGATCTGTCAGACCTTTGGCTACATCCTGTAATGGCATTATAAACATATAACATATTTTTGTTTCATGAGTTCACAGGTAGTGAGCATTTGGTGTTATCTTTTTTGTACCTTTTGTCTTTTTTTTTATGAAAACAAACACAGCCTTGAAATCTCACAATATTAGAGTTGTCATGCCAAGGAACTGAATAATTAGTTCAAGCTAAACACCAAATGGAGGAACGACCTTCTTACAATGCTTGTGCTGTCACACCCACTATGACTTTGACATTGTTACAGGGAACCACACAGCTACTGAGTAGCTTCTTGTAGCAACAAGGCGGGAACCAGGACACTCAACCACTTCCCTTAGCAACCAGTACCCTGATGGTTACTGTTACACGGAACCGCAAGGATAGTAAGAAGCTTCATTTAGCAATAAGGTGGGCACCAGGGCACTTCACCACTTACTTTTTGAGCAGTTTTTAAGTCCCGCAAGGTTGTGGTGTCACGCCCACTGGTACCGTGGTATTGATATAGGGTGCCACTTAACCACTTACCGGATGTACAGTCTTCAAGTCCCGAAATGTAAGTGCTGTCACACCCAGCGGCATCCTGGGGTTGTTACAGGGAGCCACAGGGGGACTGAGTAGCTTCTTGAAGCAACAATGGAGGAACAGGTTCACTTAACCACTTACCAGATGTACAGTCTTTAAGTCCCGCAACGTTAGTGCCGTCACACCCACAGGTACCCTGGGGTTGTTATAGGGAACCACAAGGGAACTGAGAAGCTTCTTGTAACAATAAGGCTTAACCACTTACCGGATGAACAGTCTTCAAGTTCCGCAATATAATTGCTGTCATTCCACCATAACCCTTCGGATGTTTTAGCAAACCAAAGGGGGACTGAGTAGTTTCTTGCAGCAAAAATGGAGGAACTAGGTAACTTAACCACTTATGGAGTGGACTTGTAACTTAAAACCACTTACCGGATGAACAGTCTTCAAGTCCCGCAACGTTAGTGCCGTCACGCCTACCGGTACCCTGGGGTTGTTATAGGGAACCACAGGGGGACTGAGTAGCTTCTTGTAACAACAAGGTGGGAACCGGAGATCCAGGATAATACTGTTGTACACCGCTAGGCCCATCAACTGGGGGCGGGGTTAAGGATCACAATGTGAATAGAATAGAAATCAAAAAGTAAAAGCTTGAAAACAGAAATGCATTGAAGGAGTCTGTTTTTTTTAGTACCATTAGAAATATAGTTTATATAATCAATCATTGTAACTTGATAACAAATGATGAATTTGAACTCGCATTATAACAATATTTTATGGTTCATCTTTCCCCAAAAATCATACTATGACTGTATTTAATTCTTAGAACTTTTTCATTCATTATCATACCAAGTCCTTGCTGGACCACTAGACCACTCTAATGTTCTGTAATGTAATCATGACACAACAGTAACAGTGTAAGGATACAACTCCAACTAGGTTGAACTCTTGGTAGTCCTCTCGCACCATGGGAGAAAACCAGTATACACCAGACTGCTTGTGATATGTGAACATCCCTGTAAAATAGAATGATTTCTGTTTTATCAGGCCAAAAAAAAAAAAAAAAAAAAGGTTTGGTTAGGGTTCCATTTTTTTTTTGAAACAGGTAAGGTAAGTAGGGTTTTTACTTCTATATTTTATTTTTTATAAGGCTTTATTTAAGAACGTTACTGCATATAATCATTGAGGTATGGTGGAAAAGTTATCTTTTGTTTATTTTATTTTCATTTTCATTTGCATGTTTGTGATAAAAGCTGATGGCTTAAAGAAAGCTGGAGTCCATTTCCAGAATAGAAACCATTGCTGGTTTCCATTTTGAGAGGCAGTGAGAAAGTAACCAGGTTTAAACATTTTAAACTTTATATCAAATCACCCTTTCATTTCTTTGTACTAAAGGACTACAAAAACGGTAGGGATGGCACCTGTTTTGTAGGTAGTATAGGGTAACCCGAACCAAAAGTTTGTTTTTTAGGCTTCATCAAGGATGAAAATAAAACAAAAATCCCAATTCTGAAAATTCAGCATGAGTACAAGAGATTCAGGCCAAAAGCACATATGATACCAGAGAATTCACTTAATACAAATGTATCAAAATGACATGAAGTAAGTTAAGATGTAACACAGTTAATATGCCCAGCTCGCCCAGAGTCTGAAGACTGACACTGCCTAGTTCTATTTTATAATTGTTGAAAAAAAATGTTCTTCACATTTGCAAAATATAGCCAGAATGCACATTTCTCAAAATTCCTCGGCTAAACAGTAAATTGTCTTGCAGAATTACCTCAGTAAGAAATCTCCTGTATTGATTGTGATGATTTGGATACAGCAGATAAATTCCTTACAAAGATAAGACTCCAGTTAAAATTGTTTTAAAAGCCATATACATCCATTTCAGGGTACTTTTAACTATTTTTAATGCACAAAAATCAAGGCCAAACAAACACTCCATAAGAGACACACAGAATTTATTGCAATATCTCAAATGGTGTTTAAACTCATCTCTTCGACCACAAACCCTGTTTGTTATGATGATGCGACTCCTGAGCCCATCAGGATAAGCTCTTGTGTCGACAAGTCACGGTTTAAAAGCCTAGTTTAATCCTTCTATAAGTGACCCCCGCCGAAAACCGTGTATTTGTACACAACCTCTATGTATTGATCTTAATCTAATTGCCTAATTGTCTTATCAGATCTCTGAGCTGAATATCCTGCTGTGCAGTTTTGTAGGTTTTTTATTATAGAAATGGACCCTAAATGACCCTGAGCCAATAAACGAATAAACAGGAAATTGGGCCCTACTGTGACACCAGAGCAATTAGCTGAGATGCACAACAGGGGATTGTCATGCCAAACATTCCTTAAAACTAGGCCTTTAACTATAGGGTAATTACACTGTTACTGGTGAGCAATACTAGTTCCACCCCCCTTTAAAAAGTACACACAAACAAAGGCAGCATCCTCAATTGGAGTGCACCCACTGATGTCCTTAATCCTTCCCGTCATTATAATCGTCATTTTTTTAATTCTGGCCAAGCTTCAAGTTTTAGTGCCACTAAACTGTTGATGAAGAATTTGAGGCTTTGGAGATACCTCAACTTTTTTCCTCGAAAAAAACCCAACAAACAGCAACTAAGAATTACTGCAATTATTGTTACCATAGTTTTCATGGAAGATTTTCTTTATAAGCAACAGGAACCACTCCTTTGTGAGCCCACCCATGTCCAGCCCAGGCTCGCCCGCAAATGTGACCTTCAACTTCTTCTTAAGGTCATGCTGTTTCTTGGAAATCTAAAAAATAAGATTTAAGGATTGTAGGTATTTGTTAGGTTACATTGACAAGATACAAAAATTATTTCATAATTTGACTTTGATTAAATGACCTAAAACTATCTACAAAATTAGACATTGCAAGAGGCGATTTTATGATGGAAATGCTCAACATCTAAATTATGAATTTAACTGGTGGTTAGATAGGCAGTGTTTAAATGTATACCACTTGTTTTTTACCTCATTTAAAGAATCGGACACAAGGTGTTCTCTTCGGACCGTCAGGTTGAAGAACAGCATGCCCACATCTGGTAGCTGACGTCTCTGGACCTTCGCTACCAAACTTCTCTAGAAAAAAACATTGTTAATTACATTGTAACATTGACTAATTGCTCTGATAATTTCATTGTCATTCTGTTGCTGTCTGAGAACCAAAGATGTTATCTTAGTGATTTGTCGGGGACTAAACTGATTAATAATGAAGTAAAACTTATTAATTTTTTTTATTGAACACCACTAGCTTTTGTTTTGACATTTACTGTTTTATAATCTCATTATGAAGAATAGTTTACGTTTTCAGAAAAAATCCAGAAAGGAGAACTGTAACATACTAAGTTTTATTTTGTGAAATCGATATGAATAAGGTTTTTTCTTCAGTGAAAGGGTTTCAATCTGTTATAGGAGGCATGATCCGAAATAGTGTAGACTTTTTTTAATCTTTCCTAATACTCAATATTTTTTGAGAAATCAACACAAGACTTTAGTATTTTTTCTGCACGCAAATTAAATTTAAAATCAGACACTAAATGTGTTCTTTGTGTAACAAGTCATGTTTGAAAAAGCAACAGCTATAAATATATCCTTCAACGACAGTCAACGTCCGTAGAGGAAGATCATGCAACCATGTACAAATGCTGCTCAGAAAATCATACATATTTCTAGACAAAGATATACACCAAATTTGCTGGCATTGCACAATTGCATTCCATTCCTAGCTAAAAAACCTACCCTTGCCATGAGAATCATCTGTTGTTCCGAATCTCGCTGTAGAATTGTTCTCTTTCCAGTAATACTCAAGATAAAGGGGTACTGACAGAATGAAAACCTGAAACATACAGGGTACATGGATGATCAACCACTTATTTTTATATATGAAATAGGCCAGGTAATATAACAGTTTTGCGATTTTTGGCATCAGCATCATGGTCATTACAGTGCAAAATCATTAAAGCTGCATTAATGGCTCTGACAATTTTTTTTGTCTTGGAATGAGCCAATTTTTGCGTAAATGTCTGGAAACCTGTGATTCAAGACTGCTGACAAAGAGCAAATCACAGTTTTCATATAAACATTTGAAAATTGATGTTTTATGGCTAAAAAGCATTACTAACGCTTTAAGAAAAATGAATGTTTCGGCAGTTTACCAAATAATTGTGATGTGTTCTATTGTGAGTTATCTTATATGACTGAATTGAAATCACTGATGTCAAAATAAACTGATTCTGAGACAAATAAAAGGTAAAAACAGTCAAGTTTTAAGACTGCTGCTTTAGCTCAGGACATAACTCAAAAAAAGTTCAAAATATTCAAATGAAAGTAAGTACACATCTTGCCAGAGACAATATGCACAATATAGCAAAGCCCATAACTTTGGCTTGAATAATTATTGAGTGCCACGCCTTGTTCACCTGATAAACAACAACATACGAGCATTGACAATTTTAATAATTATGTTAAACTGCATCTCATAAGTTACTCTGTATTACCCGCCATGTGAGTTGGGGTCCTGCCAGGTTTGGTACTCCGACATGAGGTCAAGGTTATCTAGTGCCATGTTGTAGAAGTCGATATGTGACACCAGGTGGGGAACACACAGGTTGTTGGCAGCATCTGTAAGTACAGTCAATCTTTGTATATCAGTATCAATTGGATTTATTAAAAAAAAAAAATCGTTGTATCAATGTTCTTGTAAAATCCTAAAAAGTACTCCCTATTGAAGCACTGTTTTTGTGCAATGTTATCAAGGAATGTTTATTGTAGCAACATTGTTTAGCAATGCTCACAAGTAGTCCATATTGTAGTAGTGTTTATATGCAATGCCTTCAAGTAGTCCTTATTGTAGTAGTGTTTATATGCAATGCCTTCAAGTAGTCCATATTGTAGCAATGTTGTTGTGCAATGCCTTCAAGTAGTCCTTACTGTAGCAATGTTGTTGTACAGTGCCTCCAAGTAGTCCTTATTGTAGAAATGTTGTTGAACAATGCCTTCAAGTAGTCCTTATTGTAGAAATGTTGTTGTACAATGCCTTCAAGTAGTCCTTACTGTATTAATGTTGTTGTACAATGCCTTCAAGTAGTCCTTACTGTAGCAATGTTGTTGTACAATGCCTTCAAGTAGTCATTATTGTAGCGATGTTGTTGTGCAATGCCTTCAAGTAGTCCTTACTGTAGCAATGTTGTTGTACAATGCCTTCAAGTAGTCCTTATTGTAGCAATGTTGTTGTACAATGCCTCCAAGTAGTCCTTACTGTAGCAATGTTGTTGTACAATACCTTCAAGTAGTCCTTACTGTAGCAATGTTGTTGTACAATGCCTCCAAGTAGTCCTTACTGTAGCAATGTTGTTGTACAATGCCTTCAAGTAGTCCTTACTGTAGCAATGTTGTTGTACAATGCCTTCAAGTAGTCCTTACTGTAGCAATGTTGTTGTACAATGCCTTCAAGTAGTCCTTATTGTAGCAATGTTGTTGTACAATGCCTCCAAGTAGTCATCATTGTAGCAATGTTGTTGTACAATGCCTTCAAGTAGTCCTTACTGTAGCGATGTTGTTGTACAATGCCTTCAAGCAGTCCTTATTGTAGCAATGTTGTTGTACAATGCCTCCAAGTAGTCATCATTGTAGCAATGTTGTTGTACAATGCCTTCAAGTAGTCCTTACTGTAGCAATGTTGTTGTGCAATGCCTTCAAGTAGTCCTTATTGTAGCGATGTTGTTGTACAATGCCTTCAAGTAATCCTTATTGTAGCAATGTTGTTGTGCCATGTGAACAAGTAGTCCTTATTGTAGCAATGTTGTTGTGCCATGTGAACAAGTAGTCCTTATTGTAGCAATGTTGTTGTGCCATGTGAACAAGTAGTCCTTATTGTAGAAATGTTGTTGTGCCATGTGAACAAGTAGTCCTTATTGTAGAAATGTTGTTGTGCCATGTGAACAAGTAGTCCTTATTGTAGCAATGTTGTTGTGCCATGTGAACAAGTAGTCCTTATTGTAACAATGTTGTTGTGCCATGTGAACAAGTAGTCCTTATTGTAGCAATGTTGTTGTGCCATGTGAACAAGTAGTCCTTATTGTAGCAATGTTGTTGTGCCATGTGAACAAGTAGTCCTTATTGTAGCATTGTTGTTGTGCCATGTGAACAAGTAGTCCTTATTGTAGCAATGTTGTTGTGCCATGTGAACAAGTAGTCCTTATTGTAACATTGTTGTTGTGCCATGTGAACAAGTAGTCCTTAATGTAGCAATGTTGTTGTGCCATGTGAACAAGTAGTCCTTATTGTAGCAATGTTGTTGTGCCATGTGAACAAGTAGTCCTTATTGTAGAAATGTTGTTGTGCCATGTGAACAAGTAATCCTTATTGTAGCAATGTTGTTGTGCCATGTGAACAAGTAGTCCTTATTGTAGCAATGTTGTTGTGCCATGTGAACAAGTAGTCCTTATTGTAGCAATGTTGTTGTGCCATGTGAACAAGTAGTCCTTATTGTAGCAATGTTGTTGTGCCATGTGAACAAGTAGTCCTTATTGTAGCAATGTTGTTGTGCCATGTGAACAAGTAGTCCTTATTGTAGCAATGTTGTTGTGCCATGTGAACAAGTAGTCCTTATTGTAGCATTGTTGTTGTGCCATGTGAACAAGTAGTCCTTATTGTAGCAATGTTGTTGTGCCATGTGAACAAGTAGTCCTTATTGTAACATTGTTGTTGTGCCATGTGAACAAGTAGTCCTTATTGTAGCAATGTTGTTGTGCCATGTAAACAAGTAGTCCTTATTGTAGCAATGTTGTTGTGCCATGTGAACAAGTAGTCCTTATTGTAGAAATGTTGTTGTGCCATGTGAACAAGTAGTCCTTATTGTAGCAATGTTGTTGTGCCATGTGAACAAGTAGTCCTTATTGTAACAATGTTGTTGTGCCATGTGAACAAGTAGTCCTTATTGTAGCAATGTTGTTGTGCCATGTGAACAAGTAGTCCTTATTGTAGCAATGTTGTTGTGCCATGTGATAAAGTAGTCCTTATTGTAGCAATGTTGTTGTGCCATGTGAACAAGTAGTCCTTATTGTAGCAATGTTGTTGTGCCATGTGAACAAGTAGTCCTTATTGTAGCAATGTTGTTGTGCCATGTGAACAAGTAGTCCTTATTGTAGCAATGTTGTTGTGCCATGTGAACAAGTAGTCCTTATTGTAGCAATGTTGTTGTGCCATGTGAACAAGTAGTCCTTATTGTAGCAATGTTGTTGTGCCATGTGAACAAGTAGTCCTTATTGTAGCAATGTTGTTGTGCCATGTGAACAAGTAGTCCTTATTGTAGCAATGTTGTTGTGCCATGTGAACAAGTAGTCCTTATTGTAGCAATGTTGTTGTGCCATGTGAACAAGTAGTCCTTATTGTAGCAATGTTGTTGTGCCATGTGAACAAGTAGTCCTTATTGTAGCAATGTTGTTGTGCCATGTGAACAAGTAGTCCTTATTGTAGCAATGTTGTTGTGCCATGTGATAAAGTAGTCCTAATTGCAGCAGTTTTGATCAATGTTAAAACTCAACCCAGTATTTCATATTACAAAAAATATTCATCCAAAGAAATGAATTCACCTTGTATACAAACATAGTAAGTACTGATTTAAAATGATTCTGAATGTTTGTGGATATCAGAGAAAGAAAACTTACTGAGTAGAGCCATGACCTTGGTACAACTTGGGATCCACCATGTACACTTGGCCATTGATGGTAAATCTTGGGGCTTCGGTGGGAATAATCGTATAGAGATGAACGAATTTAAGCGTTCCAATAATGCCTGCATCCTGTTACTTGTCAACCTGGAAATTTAATTGTGTATTTTGAAATTATTTCATGATAACATCTAAATCAATAGTTCAGTATAGTTAAATATGGCTCAGAATGAGATAATCGTTGCTCCATATCAACAATAGCTCTGCATATAGAAATGTGAAACCTGCATGTTGTATTTTCCAGTTAAGCCACAGGCATAACTTAATATTTGTTAAAGCCAGAGTTATGGGCCTTGCTGTCCATGTGTGTATTGTCTCTGGCAACGTTTGGATTAAGTTTTCTTACAAATATCTTGAATAGTTCTTGAGTTGTGACCAAATTTTTGCACTTAGATGCAGAAATTGACGAAACCATTACTTTTACAATACTTGCACTTTTTTTCTGAAAAACCTTGTAACTAAAAAGGAGTCACGACTGTCTAGCCCCGAGCCCTCGATTTATTAGCATGCACTCCCTCCGACACATAGAGTATCCAATTCACACTGAACACATTTGGTTTTCTGAGTCCATCAAGGAGACTATGCATATTGTCATAGTGAACATGTTTACCAAATTTCATGTCTATATCTTTAAATTTTGCACAACACTGCCAGCAATGGGGAAGAACACCAAGGGTGGTAATCAATATGCAACTTCACTCATTCTAATGGTCATACATCATTGAATTCATTCACTCTTTTGGTCAGTTCTTAATAACAAGTAATCTGCTTAGCTACATCGTTCTTAGATACAATTTAGACAGATATTGAATACCAGCCAAAGGCTATGACAGTACCTTAAAATTATTTTGAAAATAAAACAATAACATCCAAGAGCTAATCAGAAACATTTTCAAAACCTATGACTATTATTAATAGAAAGAATTGACATCCGATGCATACAATAGCTTACACACTGTGATATCCATATGACACTCTTTTCAGTTCTCCAGCCAGGTTTTGAAACGGGCAGGGTGCTAGGTCAGAAATGGCAATTTTGGTGTGCATCGAATGAGCTTTAATGGGGCACTTGCACTGGTCAATGTTTAATTCTTATTGTGTATTGTGTTGTGAATACCTACAACACTAATAGTTGGTTATGAATACCTTAGCTGTTATCTTTACTTTAGTGTCAAAATTATGTATATTCATTATTTTTTTTATTTATTTCTGAAAATTGACCCTGTCAAACTAAAGGGCACAGCAGGGTGCTGGAAAAGGGCAGTTGGGTGCCCCACCCTGTTATTGAGGCCTAGCTGAAGTATTGCTTTTGAAAAATAGAAATATATCAGGAACCAATTTTGTATACCCAAAATTCTGTGGTACACTTGAACATTAAAATTCACAGCTTGATTAAATACAGAGATCATAATATCACATGAAAATAAAATAAAAAAAATAGCACCCACTTCCTGAGCCAATACACAAGAAAGTGGTGGTCATGGTCTGTTAGCGCGGCCATCTGTCGTAGGAGGTGAGCGAATATCACGTACGTAGATGTTTGGCCAAACTGGGGGTTCTGTAATTATAGACAGGTATACATGTGCGTAAGATAAATATATGTATCTAGTCTGCGTAAAACATTTTATAAATTTGCTAGCCCCATGGTAAATCTGAAGGCTTATAGAACAGCTTTGTAGTGTAAAAAAGCAAAATAAATCAATACAAGCCAGGGGCGTAGCTAGACCAATTTTGATGTGCAGGAATCAATTATTGGGTCTGGGGACAACATTTGGCTAATGGCTCATTTCAATGTTTATCTCTAGGGGGAAATTAACATTAAAGTTCACAATAGGTCTAATTATGGAGTAGCTTTTGTTTTTTCTTTAAAGAAAAAAAATGATGTGCCAGCCAAGGCTTTTAATCTAGTGGAAACTACGCCGCTACAAGCACTCCGGCCTATAGCACTAAAATTTCTACAGGCCAAGAGCTCAATTTTCAAACTTCATCTTAACCAAATTAAGCTTTGTTTAATTTAACAAGCCTCAGGTGTTCAGGTGTAGACTGTGAATCTTAGAGGCCTACAAACATGTCTGTTTCTGGTTTACATGCCAAAAACAGCTGCTTGGAAGGATAAAATTGCTACAGTTTTAAGCAGCTGATCAGAAAGCACAACACTTAAAATATTTTAACCAGATTAATCATTCATTGAAAATGTTTAAACATAGCTCAATTTGGATCTTAGATCAATGAACTGATTTTGCGGATTTTGATTTCACTCTGCACTTGTAATGCAAAAATCCACTGGAGTAAAAATATAAACTTAAATTAAGAGTAGCGGTGGGACCAAATTAAAATACAGTACCGAATAAAATCCATAATTTGCAAGTTTTTTCCAGATAAAAGTTTGACAAAATAACTCTGTGAGTTGCTTGAATAGAGTTATGGTTCTTGTACACTGCGCTTCAACTCATTGTACTCTACCATTATATAAAGTTTATAACGTTCCATCTGGAAGTTGTCAAGTTATGCTCCAGACAAGAAAAAGTAACAAAGGGCAATAACTCAGTAATTTGCTAAAATAGAGTTATGGTCCCTGTCCAATGCACTTTCTCTCATTACGTTTTATCAAAGTTTAATTTAATTCCATCCTGTAGTTTTCACATTATGATCCGAACAAAAAAATACTGCAACAAATCGACTAACGGACCAAATGACCACAGGATGACCTCAATATAACCATTTCAAACTTGGTTTGTTGGGTGTATAATGACTTTTGTATTAATGTTACAAACCTGTATTAGGACAAGATAAGCACGGAGATCATCCTTGGAATGTGGCCTGAAAAATACAACAACAACAACATAAAAATGCATTACCTTACAAGGAAGAAACACTAAATAAAATCTCAGGCATTTTATCGTCTCATTTTTTTTTCAAACATTTTGTTAATCATTTGCCTATTAAATAACTTGAAAAATAAAAAGAGGATGTAACACAACATCATCCTAGTGCGAGAACTTAAAAATTTCACAAAGAAATAGAAGCAGTTTATTGAGTTCTTGCCATAAGATGAAGTGGTCATTCAATACGGAATTCAAGATGATTTACAGAGCTAAATACTTAAAACATCACTTATAGCGCATACATTTTCAATGCAATTAATTTATGATGTCACTTCAAAAGTTTTTACACTAGTCATATATCAAAAATATATTTTCATGATGGCAACATCGTTTATGAAATATGCATTCTCTGTCTCAACACAAACAACTTGCAAAGCAAAAGCAATTACAAATACATATTCATTTGATGATTTAAAAGTATCGCTATGAAATTCTAGATAAATCATGGAACACAAATCAAAGCACCAAAATTACTGCAAGAACAGGGCTTTGTAAGCATCACAAGGAGGACATAATAAATAATTGTAACTGCAGATAAAGCTAACAGAAATACAGTAACTCAAAATAATGGGCTGATTGTGCAGAACTTGGTTAAAGTTGACAACATTGTTAACAGCATAGTTGTTAGCTTTTAAAGCTGAACCATTTGATCATGTATTCATACAATAAAAGAAGTACAGATGAAATAGTTTTTTTAAATCTTGTTAAAAACATGGTAGATCACAGGTGTGTCGAACAAACTTCCTGGGCAGTAAACCTTTAAAAGAATAATATTTCAGAGCTGAAAAGCTTTAAAAGAATAATATTTCAGAGCTGTAAAGCTTTAAAAGAAGAATATTTCAGAGCTGTAAAGCTTTAAAAGAGGAATATTTCAGAGTTGTAAAGCTTTAAAAGAAGAATATTTCAGAGCTGTAAAGCTTTAAAAGAGGAATATTTCAGAGCTGTAAAGCTTTAAAAGAAGAATATTTCAGAGCTGTAAAGCTTTAAAAGAAGAATACTTCAGAGCTGTAAAGCTTTAAAAGAGGAATATTTCAGAGCATTAAAGCTTTAAAAGAAGAATATTTCAGAGCTGTAAAGCTTTGAAAGAAGAATATTTCAGAGCTGTAAAGCTTTAAAAGAAAAATATTTCAGAGCTGTAAAGCTTTAAAAGAAAAATATTTCAGAGCTGTAAAGCTTTATAAGAAGAATATTTCAGAGCTGAAAAGCTTTAAAAGACGAATATTTCAGAGCTGTAAAGCTTTAAAAGAAGAATATTTCAGAGCTGTAAAACTTTAAACAACAATGATGATAACAACCTTGTTTACTTTAACGAAGTTCTGAACAATATGCCCAATGCTGATTCAAATTATCTTACAGAAAAAATGTTATCCATTATCTAAGCATGGTGCATTTTCAACACAAAAGAAACAAATCAGGATCGACAGCCATAACATGGAAAAAAAAATGATTTAGTTTATGAAAAAGGGTTTGGTAAGTATATGTATAGTTTATACTACTAAGGATTGAGATCTACTTCTATTCTTAAGTGAATATGGTGACTGTGGTATTTTTATTGTTGATGTTACATCTACCTTGCAAATGGACTGTTGTTAATGGATAGGAAAACATTATTCCTGGCAATTCTTGGTGCCAGACGTGGCAGTGCCAGACTACTATGTGGTGTGCAAAGACTTCAGAAGATGTGCACATATGTTTAACATTACGGTAATTTTACAATCTTTTGATGGAAATGTCACACAAAAAGGTCAATCACTTTTGACATTTGAGTACAATCAAAAAAGATGATATGAATATAAACATGTTCCTTATGAGAATGACCGAAATAATGGCTCAGAGAGAAACAAATGCTATCAAAATTGTAGTGTGCAACAACGGCCTTCAAGTGTGACCTTGACCTTTGAGATGAAGGCACAAATCTTATGAGCAACAAACCTTACCATGGTGCTGTACAATTCTTGGAAGGTTGACTTCCTATTGATAGTTAAAAAGTAATGGCTGAGACATAAAACATTGCTATGAACTCCACATTGTACAACATTGACCTTCATGGGTAACCTTCTATTTTTCAGATAAGAGCATGGATCTTATGTGCAACACACCTTTCCATGATGGCCTATAATTCTGGGAAGATTTTGAGCAATAAATAGTTGTGACTGAGACACAAAACATTGCTATGAACTCCACATTGCACAACATTGACCTCCAAGGGTTATCTACTTCTTTTGAGATAAGAGCATGGATCTTATGTGCAACTAACCTTTCCATGGTGGCCTATAATTCTGGGAAGATTTTGAGCAAGAATCCTATGAGAGGCCCACATTTCCAAGGTGCTCTTTAATGCTGGTATGTTTCCCATTAATAATGAAAAAAATATGGCTGAGACACAATTTCTCGCATAAAATCCCTATTGTTTAACATGTCAATTAAGTGTGATCTTGACCTTTGAGATCAGAATATGAATCTTATGAACAACATCTTATAACTGTGCTCTACAATTCTGTGAAGTTTAGATGAAATCCCTATAATAATAACAATAATAAAAGTTTTTCCTAAAACAAAATTGTTACGAACAGAATGACAATAAGGACAAGAAGCATCTGCCACCCTTTTGGGGCAAAAACTGAACCATTAAAGTATAAATAATAGAATCAAACAAAAAAAGCAGCATAATCAGAACTGAAACGATGTCATATTCAGGTCTACAGTAACATAAAGAGGACATAAAAGTACATATAATTATATATACATTTTGTGTATGTCTACAACACACTCACTCTTACCATACACGTCCAATGTGTCTGCACGTAACAACAAAGAAGTTAGAATAAAGTAATAAAGAATGTATACAACTTTCTTTTAACTTATGATTATGAGGATATTTGATAGTTTATGGAAACACACTAGAGTCCATTTCCTGGATAGAAACTGTTGAATGGCCGTTTTGCAAGGCCAAGGCATTTAAAAAAATGTAGTTATGGTTACATCTTGTCAAAAAACAGGTAGGATAGGTATTTTTTTTTTTTAGGTGGTTGTATGTTAGAACTGTTGATATATCATTTGGGAATGGCGTAAAATGTAAACTTCAGTATAAAGCTTTTCCAACTACATATTCCAAAACACGCAACTTTTTTTTAAACCAACAGACAATAAAAACAATAGGCTCGGCGCCATTATTTTGGTAAGGTCATATAAGATGAACCAGAAGATTATGTTTTTTTTAGGCCCAATTGCGGAAGTGCCCTGGTGGGGACTCCAATATATGATATTTTGCGTGAGAAGCAGACATCAATAACACATGACACTCTCACAAAACAAGAAAATAATTGCCGTTAAATATATTGTCGGTGAAAAAATTCACTGCAGGGTAAACTGCTTTACGTGATCTACATGATTGCTATTATAAGTCTCATGGATGTAAATAAAAAGAACACAACAAGTGTTTGAAAAGGCTTAATGTTTTTCTCAGTTGCAAAACGGAGGCCCATAATTATTACATTATCAAATATTTAAGCCAGATTGTTGTAACTTACTACAAAGAATGGCATTAAAACGCATGTGCCAAGTTTTATGATAATATTTTAAGAGAGACTTCAGAGATACAGACAATATTGAAAGTCATTAAACTGGATGCTGTCAATTAATGATGACAACTGTAAAAGTCAAGTCAATAAACTTTATAGCTAAGACAATGTCTTGATTATTGTACTTTGACAGAATATCAGGGCATGAACATAATTATTCATGTCAATATAATATTGCGAAATGTAATTGTTACAGATCCCATTTTAATACATGATATACCTCATTTCCAGGTACACAATTTTGTTTAACTCATCCAGCGAAACTGTTAATAAACTCGCCTAAGGCTCGCTAACTAACATATTTCCTGAAGCCTTCGAATAAAATTGTGTAACGACTCTAGACTGATCCTATCTTAAATCTTTCTTTTTTTGTTTGCAGAAGAATGTCAATCATAACCTGGTCTTGTGCCTTTATAAAAATAATCCCATTCAACGTGGTCAGAACAAATAACTGGCAATACTGGAAACAATGACCATTCAATGTAATGTAAAAAAAGCTTTCACACCCCACTTTCAGTTTTTATAACTTTCAATTCAAGCAAATTGACATATTCGAGCAAATTGACATAACACTTAATAAATACTGAAAAACCAGGGCACCGGACCAAAGACCCATTTTCCATATGGAGAGGTGTAAGCTAAAACGCTCTAAGTGAGATTAAACTATAAAAAAGATAGACAATTTACCCTGTCAACCTTCGATATAAACTGTTCTCTATAAATACAAAAGCCAACTCTGGATTATGTGATTTGTAACCACAGCATGAAAACGACAATTGATATAAAATTGATCCACACGATATTTGATGTGAAAATCCATACAAATGCCTTTTAAACTGGAAAAATCTTGATGAACCAGTCCTTTAAAATTGGAAAAAAATGACAAACCAGACTTCAACTTTGAAATAAATACCCTTGGCGCCTACGCCTCATTAGGGCGGCCGCACGAAGAACATAAATAATCTATTAGGATATCATTGAACTAATATAACCATGATAATTTAGAACTTTGTGCTAGAGTAATATAAACTAGAAGCACCGCAATGCGACGAAACCAGGTTTTTGTTATGGGCAATCAGAAATTATAGCCAATTAATTTGTTGTATGACTTTATCTTTACTTTTATCAAAAAGAGACGTAAATGAAAATTACTGTTGGCGGAAACCATTTTTCTATTTTTAGTAATAGTGACCTTGACCTTAGCCCCTCCCCACTCAAAAGCAATTCCAAGCTAGCTCTTCACATAAGCTACCTACACACTAAGTTTCATCAATATCTATCAATGCTAACTTATGCTATTGGGCAGAAACCATTTTTCTATTTTTAGTAACAGGCGACCTTGACCTTAGCCCCTCCCCCCTAAATAGCAATCCCAAGCTAGCTCTTCACATAAGCTACCTACACACCAACTTTCGTCAATATCTATCAATCCTAACTAAAGTTATTGGGCAGAAACCTTTTTTCTATTTTTAGTAACAGGCGACTTTGACCATAGCCCCACCCCCCTCAAAAGCAATCCCAAGCTAGCTCTTCACATAAGCTACCTACACACCAAGTTTCATCAATATCTATCAATGCTAACTAAAGTTATTGAACAGAAACCAATGTTTGACGCCCACCCGCCCAACCACCCGCCCGCCCGCCCAACGACAACCTCATTCTGAGAATAATTGCTGGATTCTTTTGCAATAACAACCATGCATGAATTTGTTTAGCCAATACATTAATAAAGAGTCCAGCGACTGTTACATGATATAAATCTTTGTGGTAAAGTGGAATTATCTTACTAGGGTCATATTGATATGATCAAATTTTTCTGTAAAAACTGCACTTTAGCAGTGGAGAGTTAAAGTTGAAAACACAATTCAGAAAATGAAAAAAAGTTTGCTTGATACCATATTTGATATTAATACAGATTTTATAGTTTATTAGTTACACCTAATATCTTTATTTAAACTATCTTTATTTAAACAAGCAGCTGCCTTTAAACCTAAAATCATGCTCTAAAAAATTGGTGCAGGCTGCTGGTGCACACAAATTAAGATATAATTGTTACTGTGTCATTTAGCTAAATATTGTAATAGTATAGGATAGATCACGAGTAGCCGTTTGATATGGAATATATCAGCGAGCGTAGCGAGTTCATAATTCCATATCAAACGGCTACTCGTGATCTATCCGACTTAGACAACAGAAAGTGTATTGCTTGTTTCTCAGTCCGATACCATACATTTGTATGAGAAAAATGTCAGGAAAGCACAGGGCACAAACATTTCTGTAGTATTAAGAATGTCCTTGTAACATAAGTAGGTGCACAATTTGCACAAGATTTACCAGTTAAAATATCCGACAGAAAAAACAGTTGTGTGTGAGATTTATCAAACACTTTTGCAGGCCTATGATTGGCCGGCTGGAGGTAGCTGTTGTCTAAAATCAGATCACCAGGTGTAACTAGCTAAAGATTGTTTGAGAATCAGCCTCTACTGAGTGAGGGTCGGTATTTATAAAACATCTTAATATGTTGCTTCCTCATTTAAGTCATTCTCATAAGTTAAGTGTCACTGGTCATAATATATAATTTAGCCTAATAATATCTGAAATACTCAATTGGATTTATTTTATGGAATAAACAAACTTTTATATAAAAAAACTCTTATACTTTTCTTTAAGTATGTCTTCAAACACTTTAGGACATATACTTAAAGTAGGGATGCAAACAAATATTCGAATATTCGATCAATTACGTTTGGTATTCGAATGTCAAAATCGGTATTCAAATATTCGATTTTTATGTTTTTTGAATAAACAGAATAATAAACCTTTTGCATACAACTCTGTTGTTGTGTATAAAGTTTGTTTGTCTTGTTTTTACAACGATTGACCCTTAATGCCAGAGGTGTGAATGTGCTGACAATGCACTAAACAAGCGTCATATGTCATTTAGGGACATATCTTCTGGTATTAGAAAAAGTCCCCGTAACATGACAATAACTGGCTTTTAAACAAGTGACATGAGCAATTTCAATAAGTTTCGGTAAACTGTATAGTATAGCGTTTTAGGATATATTTCCTCTATTGTTGTTGACTAGAAGAGTCAAAATCCACATATATTTTTTCGTTTTAATATTTTACTTGTTCCTAAGTTGGTTTGGTTTTCCATAGTTATATAATAAGTAGAGGTCAATCCTAGAACGAGGCTGTTCGTCCTACGGCAAGACCCTCCATTGGCGCATAACGCCATTTTTGTATCTCTTCAAATACGAAGAAGGGCCACTTCTGGCATATATCTATGGCCATTTGACCAGAAATCCATCTAATTTCACTTGCTTGCAAATATGATGGCAGTGGAATTGAAATTATTCAATTTTGTTTTTTGTTTGTTCAAAATGTTTTTGTTTTGTTTTCTGAAAATGGGGAATTTCAGAGGCTCATTTGGGAAAATCATGGTTCGCCGCGCGTAGTGGCTATGCCAAAGTAGGATTAAAATGCTCAGGCTATTACTTTAGCGAATAATAATAGTAGTTGACTACAACTTCTAAAATATGTATTTTGATAATCGAATATTCGAATATTCGATCGAAAGAATTACAGAATATTCAAATATCAATTTTGCCATTCGTTTGCATCCCTACTTTAAAGTACAATATAGGTTTACACTTAATTAATGCCAAAAAATCCCCAGGGCTATTCCAGTAAAAAACCCCAGGGAAATGGCAACTATTTGAATAATAAACATGTATGGGTGGGTGTCTATTTTCGCTAATTTGGACTCCGAAAGGGTAAATTTGCATCATGATATTGAAGCAGCCTTCCCCCCGGGGAAAAAAAAAAATGTTTAAATGGAATAGCCCCCAGTAAAAATGCGCCAAAATATCTGTACGCAAATTATACACTGTCTTGATCATTAGGCCAAAAAATAAGTTCTTCGTTTCCACTAACATCTCCAAAAAAATATAGAGTATGAAGGCAGGCATAACTATTTTTTATTTCATTTTTGAGAACCGGGATTTAAGTCTGTACCAAACAGACCTGCAACACGTTCATTCTAAGGTGAACATTTTTTACGAGATTATAACAAAAAATCCACAAAACGGCAAAAAAAAGTGTGGTCGGTCTGATAAGTGGAAACTTTTTTTTAACCCTTAAAGCTGCACTCTCACAGACTGATTGAAAATTTATTTATTCTTTGTCTGGGAATGAGCCAATTTCTATGTAAATGTCTGGTAACTAGTAAAAATTAAGACTGCTGACAAATAAACAGATCACAGTTTTCATATTTACGTTTGAAATTTGATGTTTTATGGCTGAAAGAGTTACTAACGCTTTAAGAAAAATGAGATTTTCAGCAGTTTACCAAACAATTGAGATCTGTTTATTATGAGTTATCTTATATGACTGAATTGACAGCAATGATGCCAAAATGAGCTGCTTCTGTGACAAAAAACAAAAAAGGTGAAAACTGTCAATTTGTGAGAGTGCAGCTTTAAGAAACATAATTATGCATTAAAGTTAAATATAAATAATTTTGTATCCATTAGAATAACCTAAATTGTGCCCTTTTAAAATGTGGAACTCTCGCAGATACAGTAACCAGGATATAGTTATTTGTTTTTGTTAATTGTGAAAAATCCACTTTATTATATGCAACGGATGCAACCTTTGTTCAGATGTAAAATGTCTGATTTTATAGATTATTATCGCTATTATCACCATTGCATTGCTTTTATCACAAAAGAAAGTCTGCAGCGATTGAGTGCTATAATTAATTTATCTGCACAATTTCTTGTATGAACTATTGTACTACAATGCTCCCATGAATTTCATGATGGAGTTTGATGATTAAATTTTAATGAATTTGACAGTCAAACAAAAGGTAAGTGTACTTTTATTCATGTACCAGTCTGATTAATTCGAAAACAATAAAAATCTTCAACGGCACAGGATTGATAAAATCTGTGCATATGAAAGCTTGTTTAAGCTAGCCTGACTTGTAACAATTTTCAAAGCTGTGCTTGTTACAATTTTCAGAGCCAACTTAGTTAAGATTCAGTGTATTGGCTATTGCTATAAATTTTAATGTTAATGACTGGTATTATAAAGAAATTCAGTTTCAAATCCTGATAAATATTTTTTTACTTCCAAATTTAGTTACTGCAGTAGCAATCTTCAAGGTCTTTGGAATACTTTTTAATCACCAATTTACTTTCAGTATACGACATTTTAAAGGCCCAATTACCCTACAATAAAATCTAAACAAGAGGGCCATGATGGCCATAGATCGCTCACCTGTAAAACGGTCTAAACTGTTGGGCAGGGATAAATTTGACACAAGGGTCAGGATTTGAAAAAACCTTTATAGAAGTCTACTATAAACAGACCTGTAAACCCCTTCCAAGACTTATATTTCAGTAGCCTGGCAGTGTATTATTAAGTAGTTTTTGAAATCTGTCAGTAGACTTTAAATTATTCAAAGGGATATATAATTAAAGCAATACATGTATCAAAGTTTTTTTTTTTCTACATTTGGGCTCTGTGATCTAGTTTCTGACCCCAGATGACCCATATTTGAACTTGAGCTAAAATTCAATGAAACAACATTTCCGACAAATTTCCAGGATATTTGGGCTGAAAATGTTACCTCTAGAGTGTTTACAAGGTTTTTCCATATTTGGGCTTTGTGACCTAGGTTTTCCATATTTGGGCTCGGTGACCTAGTTTTTGACCCCAGATGACCCATATTTGAACTTGACCTAGAAATCAACGAAACAACCTTTCTTACATATTTCCAGGATATTTGGGCTGAAAATGTTACCTCTAGAGTGTTAACAAGGTTTTTCCATATTTGGGCTCTGTGACCTAGTTTTTGACCTCAGATGAACCATTTTTGAACTTTAGCTAGAAATCATCAAAACAATCTTTCTGACAAATTTCCAGATATTTTGGCTGAAAATGTATCCTTTAGAGTGTTAACAACGTTTTTCCATTTTTGAGCTCTATGACCTAGATTTTGACCCCAGATAACCCATATTCAAACTTGTCTGAGTAATTACTGGGACAAACATCCTGATCAAGTTTCGTGACAATTGAGGCAAAAATGTGACCACTAGAGTGTTAACAAACTAAGTGTGGACAGTCGACGGTCGATAGACATTCACGATCCTAATAGCTCACCCTCAGCCTACGGCTTAGGTGAGCTAAAAAGTAGGCCTTGGAAACCCCTACCACACTTGAAAGTGCTCCAGCCAGGATTTAAAAAGGGCAGGGTTATAGGTCAAAAATGAGCCTTACTTTCAATACTAATAGCTGTTATCTTTACATTTATCAAGTGTCAAAATCATGTATATTTTCTTATTTCTGAAAATTGACTATGTCAAACAAAAGGGCATAGCAAAGTGTAGTAAAAAGGCAGCAGGGTGCTGGAAAAGGGCAGCAGGGTGACCCACCCTGCTATTTAGGCCTATCTGGAGCACTGATTTTCTAGACCTTTATAAAGTCCTTTTCCTACCTTAATTTCCATTCTGTTTTCAAGGTATTTTCATGGTCTATTTAAAGCTTCATTTTCTTATTGTTCTTAAGATTAAAGGATTTTTCAATTAAAGGTTCTTCAAACCAAGAGCTTACCTTTTATCTTTTAACAGGCTGTTTATAATGGCCTTCAGTACTGACTTTTTGATATCTTCTGGCTAGAAAAAAGAAACAAACAAAAATCAATTGTATATAAAAAAACTTTTTTTTATTATAATTGTTTCGTTACAAATTTATAAATATTCAAAGTGTGATAACTGTAGCATAAACTGCCATATTTTAAATTCACTATTCACTGAAGATGTTCTGGGTTTGATTCCCACCCTTGGCACATAAAGTGAGTTTAGTTGGTAGTCACAAGGCCGGACAGGTTGGTTTCATCTTGTATAATATAAATTTATATTATCTTTTTTCACAATCATTCAGTGTGCGAAATAAGCCTTTTTACCCTTGTAGCCAATGGGGCTACATACTTTCTAATTTTGAGATTTCTGTAGCCCAATCCAGACGTCTGTAGATCCACAGCTTACAGAAAAATATTTGAAATATCTATGAGTACTTTTTATGATTTTAGACAAAGCATAATAAAAAACTTTTCAGTATCTTATTTTATTCAGTTATCGATGCAAGTATTGGGTGGTCCTGTCATTATATCTGCATTCGGAAGTCCTCGGCCATTTTCCACCATTTAAACACCACTGTTTTCTATGGAAAATGGCCGAGGAGCTCCGAAGGATTATCCGTAAGTCAGTGTTGAAGTACACATTGACCCAACATATTTTTAATCAACAAGCCCGATGATTTCATCGTCAGTCAAGCTATCCTAAATAATTTTTTCTAAGCCCGGGTAATTTTTTCGTCGCCTCTGGTGATCGGGCTACTGTTATTTTCGCACAGTGATCGTTGTAAAATAAATATTAACCTTCGTCTATGTACTTACAAGGCCGAGTATAAGATCGTATACAGTGTTGATGAACTCAAACTTGAGTCCAGGATCATCTGTTGTTTTATACTCTTTCTGGGGGTCCCTCTGAAGAAAACAATGTTTGTATTAATTAGGCCAAAAAAATGGTCTGGTTTGGGTAGGTAGGCTTTTTATTTATTAATTAGGCTTTGTGTACAAACACTATTGTCATCATTGGAGAATTGTATTAAAGTACTCTTTTTGTATAAAGCTTTTTTTTACCAACTGACTATAAAAACTGTATGGTTGGCGCTTATTTCATTTTCATTTCTATATTTTGAACATAGATATATATACTACTAACTGAATAACAAACAATATGAATCACAGCGTAAATCAGAATATATCTAGGTTGTTTCATACTTTAGACAAATACTAGTTACAAATATAAGTTACGGGGTTAGTTGGATACCCCATATGGGATATATGGGGCAAAGGAAACCATATTGGGTGCGAGCAAAGCTGGAGCCCGAATATGGTTTCCTGCAACCCTTATATACCATATTGAATCACCTACTAATCCTGTAACTTATATATCACTTCAACAACCTGTTTACATGTTTCATTTATTCGTAGGAATTGGAAAAAAGACGCCATTTTGGTACAATATAAATTTCGTGACTCAATATGGAAAAATATGGGGTCACCGCGTGACCAGTCCTGAACCAATGGCGTTGCGTCATTTATGTTTGAGGCTTGATATAATATAATGTCGGCATTGTGTAACAGATCTCATCCATTTATTGCTAGTCTTATATAGCACTTTTGCTTCGAAACAACCTCTTTGGAGTATACCCCACCAACCCAGTGGGCTTAAATTTCCCTCTGATGCATCAGAATACATCTTTTAAGTCATGCTGGCGAGATGTGGCATGGTCAAGCTATAAGGCTACACTATTGGCGCAGACAGACCAACATAAACACCAGTAGAAGAACAAGATCCCATACACCTACATGCAAAATAAAATAAATCAGTGTGTAAACTTTGACATAGTCCGATACCCCTGATACACTTTTAAGCTATGCTTGGTTGTGTACCGCAGGCAATTTGGCTAGAAAAATCTCGTAATCATGAATAAATAATGAGGCAGTTTCATCGGTTCCACAAGGATGCTTTCCCGTAGAAAAATATGTTCTGGCAAAAGCTGGTACTGAACCAGGTCTGCCCTTTGAGCACAATAAATTTTGGCAGCAGTCACAACAACACGTCAATATAAAGAGGCTACTGACACTAGAGATGGTAATTAAAGAATATTAAATTCGAGGGGTGAAAGCGAAAAAGGTTCTATCTTCTTCATTATTTAATGTCACTTAGAACCTTTTCGCATTCACCCCTTGAATTGCAACATGGGAAAAAGAGTGGTCTCCCATGCCTCATGCATTCTCATTAAAACCATATTTTTCCAGTCAATTGTCCCACAGATTTTATGAGGTATAACTGAATTAAGTACCGTGATCGCTGCCGACAATGGCTCACTCATGTTCATGAACACAATGTTTTGATTCAAAATCTTAAAGCTGCACTCTCACAGATATAAGTTGTTTTTACAACTTTTTTATTTTTTGTCTTTGAAAGCGCAATTTTTTGCGAAAATATCCGCAAACCAATGATAAAAGATTGCTGACAAAAGATCAGATCACAGATTTTCATATTTCCATTCGAAAAATGTTTTCTGGCTTAAACAGTTACCAACGGTTTCAGAAAAATGCATAAAACAAGAATTTTTTAACTTAAATATGAAAATCTGCTATCTTATTTTTTGTCAGCAGCCTTATATAACTGATTTACATGCATTTTTGCAAAAATTGGCTCGTTCCAAAAAATTAAAATAAAAACGTTGTCAATACGTTCCATCTGTGAGAGTGCAGCTTTAAAA
The DNA here is from genome assembly GCF_026914265.1 of Mya arenaria. Lineage (NCBI taxonomy): Eukaryota > Metazoa > Mollusca > Bivalvia > Myida > Myidae > Mya > Mya arenaria. Next base: position 40,438,782 of record NC_069133.1, on the reverse strand, counting down.
TTATAAGTAGAAGTAGTGTAATTCAACCCCTGATGTGAGGTATGACCAACACCAGGGGCTGATTTTTCTCGAAACTTCTTAAGCCTAACAGACTTAAGTAGCTTGTTTTGTTTTTCAAAATTTCTTGCTTTAACCTGATTTTGACACATTAAACAGAGTTTTTCGTAATAAACAAATAGATAACTTCAAGTAACTATTAAAATACTTTCAAAAAAGTAAATATTTCACAAATTATGGAAGAACAAAAATACTGAGCTTAGCTTAATCATGTTATAACAGACTGAAGTAGTTTCGAGAAATTGGCCCCAGGAATTTTTGCATAACCTTGAAAGCTTAAATTATGCTACAAACAGGATTGAGAAACAATTATTAAAGCATTATTGAAGATGCAATTAAAAGAGGAATAACTTTATGATCTTATTCAGAAATCTGGCTGATGTTTGTGGAGGGGTGGGGGGTTGAAATATCATACCCATGTATTTAATATTACCCTTTGGTATAACATATCAACAGCAGTAACACTAGAAAACAAGAGATTTATGATATATACAGGCGTATATGTGTATAAAAGGTTGCATGTGAATAATTCAAGGGCTGTCTTTTGTGGTAAAGAATTATCACATTCGGATAACAGGAGTCAAACTGTCAAATCAATAGAAGAAAAATCAATGTTGTTTCTTCTCTCGGAAGCCGTTAATACGGCCATAATATCTTTCCCAAGTCTTGTCATGGTGAAAATTACTGCGTTTGTATGTAAAGGCTTGATTTCAATATTGATCTAAGATGATTATTTTATGTTTTCTTAGTTTTTACTTATTTAAGGTCTTTATGGCCAGTAAATAAGTATAAAAAAAACATTTATTTCATTTGAAACAAAAAAGAAATGCTTGCTTCTCTTATAAAAGATCTTAAAATCTTAAATCAAATCTTAAGTTTGGTTGTCCAGTAAGCGCAGTGGTTAGTGCACTCGCTTCTCACCTTGGCGACCTGGGTTCGATTCTCCATCAGGGCGCATGTTTGGTTTGTGGTCACCAAGTTGGACAAGTGGGTTTCCCCCACAACACAAGACCACACAAAAATTGAATTTTTTAATGCCTCAGGTGACTTAATTTTTCAAAATGACTATGAAGGACTTGTTTACTATGCTTACTTCGCCCATTCTTAATCATTAAAATGTTACTTCATGTCACTCTTACTTAGAGTCAATTAAAGAGAACTACAGGGATTCCTTCCATTAAAGCAAGTAATTGGAAGTAAAATTTAATTGTCATATTTATTGCCAAATTTTCAATGCCTTGAAATAAAATGATTCATTGTTTCAAAACACTTTTGCATGTTTCAGTCACTAAATAACCTGTTTGTTTTGAATTTTAACTGTAATTCTAATATTTAAAATATGGTGTTGTTCTCATAAAAAATTCATGGATCCATTTTGTACATATATATATACCCCGGTACATAACAGTTTAATAAATTATGACAAAATAGTCAAACAAATGCACACTGCGAAAATAATTAAATAATTTATGGCTAGTTCCATAATATTTGAAACTGATATTTATATTGTCTGTAGATATTGACAAAACTTATTACGCAAACATGGCAGCCAAATAATGTGAAACGCCATTATTGATGTTGCCAGAGGGATTTTCTGACTGTTTGATTGTATAATACGGTAATCAATATTTAGAATTTAAAAATGTAGCTCAAGTCAACAGAAATGAAAGATTAAACACTCAGAAATATTCGTATCATTCTGGGAAATGCAAACGAGGACAAAAAGGCAGGTGGACAATAAAAGAACGAAGTCATGAAGCAGATAAAAATCTGTTTCACATATTTTGTATGGAAAGCAACAATGTCCCAGCTTTTAAAGATTTTTCCCATCAAAAAAATGTTGGTCCTTAAAAACAGAACTTTTAGTTAGTAGCATTTACTGACATAAGGTTTGATTTTTTTTCTTGATCTCATTTTCATTTTTTATAAAACCAATATAAAGCTCTACATGTATATATATGGTGTTTTCTGTAACTTCTTGTGAGTAAGGCCAGGGCTATTATAACTGTACAAATAGTGACAAAATGCCAAAAATTGTGAATTTACGCAAGTATATTTCCAACAAAACAAAGACCCCATAAAGAGCCTGGGTTTAAATACTTTTTTAGAGAATATGACTGATTTTATTTTTCATTCCTATCTAAGGACTTAAGGTACGATGTTTGTGAAAAAGTATACTTTTTGAGATTAAGAATGCAACAGGAATAAGTCTACATTTTCTGTAGCAAAAATAATGTTTTAGCTGACCTTCAGGTCTTGAATCGTTTTTTAAAACCTTTTCATTGGTTACAATAATACTGCTTATCTTATAACATTGTGAGTACATATTATACTCTTTTATGACTTCGCCCCGGAGCGAATGCCAACTCATATCCTTTAAGTCAACCAAGGGGCATTACTCATACATAATCAAAGCCAGAGTTATGCACTTTCTCGTATATGTTCATATTGTCTTTGGCAACATATGAACCAAGTTTCATTTAAACATTTTGAGTATTGGCCAAGTTTAAAGTTATTGCACAATGCTGCCACTGCAAACAAGAACACAAAGGCTATCACAATACCGGTAACCAATGATAAAATCTTTGAAAAACAGACCAGCTAAAAATCAGTATAAGCATTCCATCAACGATGAATATACTAGTACATGAATGAAACTTTTGCACAGGTCTGTTACAGTTTTGCTCAACCTGAGGTGTGGCAGGCACACCCTGTAAATTTCAGCAAACCTATATTTTGCTGTCTCAATCAACCCCTTGTCCAAGGAGGTTTGTCAAAATCTGATGAGTCAACAAGTTCCATGACTGCAGTCATCATAAAAAATCATTGACAATGAACATGGCTGAGAGTACATCATCCTGGAATTATCACTAGCGCCCCATTCTTCTACTCTACATATCTGGGTCACATGTGGATCTGGCGATAAGCCTGCATTTCTACTGCTCTACATTTTACGGTCACATGTGGATCTGGCGATAAGCCTGCATTTCTACTGCTCTGCATTTTACCGTCACATGTGGATATCCAATGATGAGCTTGCATGTACTTTCTGGGGGGGGGGGGGGGGTCTAAATGGGTCTGTAAAAACTTACTCATTAATAAATAATGTGAATTCATGACAAAAATCCCCTCTGGACAAATTCTTCCCGACCCTCCCAATTAAATTTTGCATCGTTCCAATTCCCCCAATGCTTGTACATCTGAGAGTTTGTTGGTTCCCTTTTTGACAATACTGGATCATTGTTTACCTTAAATGCAGCATTGACTTCCAGGAACGAGTCAAATGTCGTGGCGTAGAACTCCTGTACACACTTCCAGTTTCCCGTCTCCCGTGCCGCTCTTACATCCTCCCTGTAAAGTAAATATAATTAGGTCACAACAAATAAATAATTTGTTCACCCTTATTTGACCCACAATTAGGAGTTCAGTAGGTAAGTTTGTTTTTTGTGTTGTTGTTAGTACTTCATAGCACCTGAATTATTGAAAAACATAAAAAAATAACATGACATCCAGAAAGCAAAAAAACAGGCAAAACAAACTTTTGCCTTGTTATTCTTCAATATACATGTACTGTCTCAGCTTATTAGTATGTACTGTTCTAATCTAAATTATATAGAGAATTTTATTACAAAGAATTACAAAGAAATCATACACAAGTTTAAAACTTGATTTAAACTTAATTGAATATATATTTGCAAATGTTCCTGTTTCTTTAATGCTTAAAATTAAGTGTTTGTTTTTTTTAAGTCAATTTAATTGGCATGAATTGGAAAAATTGCTTGATAACATAATGCTATGACATGATTACCTGAACAGTGTTAGACAAATGTTTTGCATAGCAGTCCGTAAGACTACCCACTTACAAATTATTATTAGAATTCCGAATTATAAAGAAGGAGTTAAAATTCAATGTCAAAGAGAAAAGAGAAGTTTCGTTTCATAAAAATCAAAACTTATTATCAAGTTTAAGTTTGAACATGATGATTCCAAAAAATGACAGGAATACTAAATGGAGTCAAAATAGAGTTTATTGATACTGACACTCTTTGCATATACCAGGAGTCCTCAGGCAAACTGCTGTGCTTAACTGTTCAAGTTGTCTGGGCCAGTATTCAATATTGAACTATCCTTAGACATGCTCAGTGATTCCATGTAGTCTATTTGTCAGCTAAATATACAGGCCAATCAAAACACTTAGTTTCTAATCTTAAATTTAAGTTCAATCTAAATTGCTTATTGACTACAGCCAAAAAAATGCTAACTTAAGAGTCAAAATTAAGCTCCATGATTACATTGTACACAGAACAGAGCTTACCTGAGCTGTTCTGAAGTTTTTGTTCTGACCGGGTAGATAACTTTGTCAGACTGTGGTCTGGTAGTTACACTGACGCCTGCACCAGTGTTTTCCCCGCCCATGTCACTCCGACTAGACAAGTGTCTCTCCCGCTCCGGACTAGACAGTCGAACGCTCTTGTAACTGCTTTTTGATGCCACACTACTTGCCTGACTTCTCCTACTTGACGTACGTGACTCAGCATACGACGGAGTTGTGGTTCGTGAACTAGCATTTGGCACAGTTAATCTTCCTTTACTATCAATTGGAGGTAACTCTGGAGCATTTGAACTAGTGTCTGAGTTACTATTTTCTGAGCTACCGCCAGACACAATTCCGTTGAAATTGTTATTTTGGACATTCTTTTTCTTCTTGTTTGAGTTTCCTGGAGCAAGTGTGTTGAAGAAGTTAGCTATGGAGTTAATTCCCCCTGATCTGTTGTTCTCCTGAAATCAAACAGCATCATGTTTTTCATAGCATTTTTTATTGGCAAAACATTTATCTTCCTAAAAAAGAGCACTGTTCATTTAGGTGCTATTTAATTTCCACAATCTTGATTGTTATTGTATGAACAATGATATTTCACATGCTCAGAAATGTATGCTGCGGTGGCCGTCTGGCGTTCGAAACTGCAAGTCAAGTGCTCTACAAATTGATTTAACCTGCCAAGATATAACTAACAGTAACATAATCTGTGCAAGTTTTTCACAGGGATCATTTGTTTTTCAGAAGAATAGATAGTGCAATATATGATAGTTTTAAGTAAAATATTCCATAATGTCATTTATAATGAAATTATATTTTTCCTCTTCTTTTATCTCTACGAATTAGTGAAGCAACTAAATTTTGCAATCAAATCAAAACATATTCGCATCTGAAATAACTATTATTATTATGATTTACAGTCAAAACGCCCCCAGTTCAAAACGCCCCCCAGTTGCTAGTCAAAATGTCCCAAAGTTAATTTTTGACTAGCTACTGGGGACGTTTTGACTTTTGGTGGGGACGTTTTGACCCTTAGACGTTTTAACCTGGGGACGGTTTGACCTGCAACCATTATTATTCAATGTTTAAAATAACTTAATGAGAAAAAAATTGCTTGAACATTTATTACAACCTATGGTTGTGATATAATATTCGAGATCAAGGGATCCCAGATTTATTTCTCAAGACCCCTTCATATTATGAAAACAGTACTGAATTTTAATCAGAACACTGTGACATGTACAGTGGAAGTTAGTCCAAATAATTGTACGTTGACGAATTTTTTTAGATTTTTGATATGGCAAATCCTTCACGTACAAATTGTTTAGTATCAAAAGTGGGTAGTTGTTCCGATCAGTATTCCGGGTTAAAGCATATAGCGCCTATTAAATATCATAAAAACAAGAAATGTTACCAGATAATGTTATTTTATATTAGTTACGTACACAAAAAATAAATATCCAACTTATAATTATGAGTTTGCCGGATTTTCTTCATTTCATTCTGTCAAAACATAACGATATGTACATGAAGGGCACCTGCAAGGCTTCAGGGCACAGTTTTAAATCGCTTGGAACATTTCGGCCATGGCCGAGTTGTTACGATTGTGTAACGATGTCTATCTTGAAGCTTTGTCGGAGGAGGCCGAGTTATTACGAGTGTATCGAGTTGTTCCCCCTCGCATAATTGTTTTCTGTGTCAGTCAAATTTCGTTTTATTGGAAAGGTAAACAACTTGTTTTAATGCATTAAATGCTTGTTTAGTGCAAAATTACATTTCACTTACATGGTAAAACATGAATATAACTCTTTATGATCAATTTCAACCATAAAATACTTCACTTAAAACAATTTCAATATTTTTAAAACACCCCCGTTTTTTGCACATTCCCGTTTAGACATTAGGGATTGGAAGAATCCCGTATCACACGTCTATTATTTTAGACTACAGTGGAAGTCTGTCTTGTAAAAAATGTATTTTTTTAAAGGAATTCAACAAGAATGTTTGACAATTCATGCAACATAATTTAATTACATTTCTCTTTTGAAGACGTCTCGGTTCTGGTCGCTCAGCATCTTCTTTCCGGTAAAATCCGCCACATTTTGGACAAATCGTTCTTCGTGAACCGTTTGGAACTGTCGATGTGAAATCACAAGTTGGACAAGTGACTTCGTAGCGCCCTCGTTCAGAAGAGCTACTTTGAGCCAACGCAGATTCTGACATTTAGCTACAAAATGTCATTCAACTTTGTGAAACTGCTTCAAGACAAATAAAATCGATCAATATTTTCCATGATCCGTTACCTGTGCACATCTTGTTCGCCATGTTTTGTAAACAAACATTGGGTAACGTCAACTTTACGAATCGGATTTGAAGGCAGTGAGCTAACGAAAATAGTTCATGGTGTCTCAGTACGAGTTACTGCACATTGATCAATATGTGCCCATTCGGTGGTATGTTTTGAAATTGGTTTTTGCTTCAACCGTTTCTCTGTATGCGATCATTTCTTTCAGGTTTTCGGTGAAATATGGAGTTTATTTAATGTGTGAAATAACACCAGTTACTGTATTTTTTCACTTCAAACTTAAAAATAATAGAAGTGAAATTATCAACTTTAAGACCTTCTTTTAAAATCAATTGTAGTTACCTCCCTTCGATTACTCCCTTGATAATGTTAATACTAAAACGAGATTGCAAATGTTTTGAAAACAATATATATATGAAATAATCATTTGGATTTAAACACTACTTCAATTGTTTCTTAGAGGGAAAAAACTATATAGAAGCTGAACGCATCTTACATATAAAAAATTGAAATGGCTTATTCAACGCCTACAACATCAAAGCCAACCGTCTCGACAGGTAACTAACGGGACCTTTCCATCACATCATACGATGAATGTTAGAAGTTTGTCAAGGTCAGATTAAGTGATGCCAAACATTGAGAAGGAGCTTGAACGTGTACAAAACGACGGGACCATTACTCCTGTATAATTTTCGGATTGGCCAGCGCCGATTGTACAGATTGTCAAAGAGAATATATCAATCAGGATGTATGGTGATTATAAAGTAACAATAAATCAGTGTTCAAAGTTGGACAATTATCCAATTCCCCAAATTACAGATTTGTTTGCTACGCTAAATGGCGGGAAACAGTTTTTCAAAAATGGACATGTCTCAATCATACTTGCAAGTGGAACTTGAAGAAAAATCAAAGAAATGTGTCGCCATTAATACGCACACATGTTTATTTGTGTTCAATCGAATGCCTTATGGTGTAAAGTCTTGTCAAGGATTTTTTCAACGTACCATGGCAAATATGCTACAGGGACTGCCAAACGTTGTTGCGAGAGTTGACGAAATTTTAGTCACAGGACGTACACGAAAAGAACATTTGCAAAATCTGAAATTTGTGTTAGAACGGTTACAGAAGCATGATGTCAGGCCGAACCGAAACAAATGTGTCTTTTTAGCAAACGAGGTTAGCTGGGAAACAAGCTCACAGAAAATTTGGTAGCACCACTACCAAAACGGTAAAGATTATACAGGAAATGCCATCACCCAGCACAGCTAGAAAGATAAATGAGAATGTTTACTTTTATAATATTTTTCTCAAGAACACATCTAAGATTTTGACGCCGTTACATGCGTTACTTGAGAGGGCATTAGGATTGGTATTTGGAGCGAATAACTTAAACAATTTGTATGAAAACAATTTTGTGTTGCCTTCGGACCATAAACCGCTACCGGGTATTCTGAGGAAACAAACCCCGACAACGGCAGCTGCAAAAATACAGCGATGGGCAGTAACGTTGGCAGGTTACAAATATGTTTTGCAGTACAAGGCAGGCTTTAGTATTGGCAATGGTGATGGTCTAATTTGATTGCCGAGACATACAGAGGTTTCCGAACCGCCAATTCCAACGGGGAATTGTATTAGCCATTGAACAATTGGATGGCACGCTGGCTACATCACGACAGGTCAGGCTATAGACGTAACGAGATTCGGTTATGTCAAAAAATGCTGTACTTCTGAAAAAAAGATGGCTGGAGAAATGCGTATATTGAATCCGTGGGAATGGCCGCAACGACATATGGTGAGTCTACATAAATTGCTAAATATGCTAAACATCATAACCATGTATTCATGTGTATATGTTTACTGAAAGAACCAACATTTCCTTGTATATCTGCTGTAATTAAAGATGCACTCTAACTCCTAAATAAGATTTACCACAATTAATTCAATTGTTTCAATATACCAAAAATGATGTATAAATGTAAGAAACAACCAGGGATACCGAGTTTAATTTAAAAGAAAAGGTGCAGAAACACGGTATTTCTATCCTATAAGACGGTGTTAGAACACTTTTTTCACACAAAATCTAATTTAGGACAGTAGGTTATTGTTTTCATGTAGACTTACAGAGTGTTTTACATTTAACCAGTCAGCAACCCACATACACTCTGTTATTGGAGTATAATTGCCAAACCCAGGATTCAACTTACAAATATTATCATAGGTTATTAAACCAAGACAGTTTTATGTCATGGAAGTTCATGAACATGTTTTCAATGAACTATTCAATTAAGAGGAAAAGATGTAGTAACATGAAATAAACTATAGGTTGGTCTCGGTTATGGTTTGCATTGTATAAATGTATTTAATTGTACTTCAGTGATGCTTGTCGGGAATAAATGTGTGTAAATCTATGAAAATATTAAGCTCATAGGTTATTTTAAGGTTATGTCCATGTTTTCATGTAAAATGTATATAGCAATATGTCAAACACCGACAACAATTTAAACAATGACAACTACAACTACGAGAACTACACTAACCTTTTTTGCTGCCTTTGAACTAGTTTCACAAAAAAATGAGAACAGCGGGCAATGTTTCAAATTCAAGTATCCTCAATCTCTTTATCATCTCCCTTTAACTCGCCTAAGCACAAACTGTTGAGGGTGAGCTATATTTTGCTAGGTGGGTTGTCCGGCGTCCGTCGTCAACAATTGGTTTGCTAACACCCTAGAGGTCACAATTTTAGACCGATGCTTCAGAGATTTGGTGGAAAAGTATTGTCTTGATGAGCTATCGTCCAAGTAACTTCAATTTCTGGTCAATAGTTTGACTGTTTGCACTATGGAGGCCGCAATTTTAAACCAATGCTTCGGAAATTGATCCGAATGCTTTATCCGGATGAACTATATCAGACAAGTTTGATTATTTGTCAAACTAGTTATAAAAGCTATTAGTCAGGTTAAAACGAAGCGTTCAAGAGCACAATCACTTGAAGAGAATGAACTCCTGCTTGGCATTTTTTTCGTGCCCATGACTTTTCGTCAATCGCTGAGTTGTTTAACTTTCAGCTATTTAGGCCTTTCGAGTTTCTCTGACATTGTTAAACTGGAGTCATTCATAGTTAGTTTATGCTAGATCGTTGGTAGGAGTGACAAATCTGAAGAAAATTGATACCTTTAGGTTAAACGTCACTAATGTTTTACAGGTTAAATGAAACCAAAGCAAGAGTTTACTCCCTTAAAACTACTGTGTTCAAGAGACTGTATGCACCAATGATATGTTCTTTATCCATAAATAAACAAATATATTGACAATTAACTAGGGTGTTGGTTTGGTGCATATCAATCTAGCCTAACATAGCTGGTGCACTGGACATTATCTTCAAATACATATATGCTGATATTTGAAACCTTATTTAAAGTAGAACAGCGATTAAGGAAACACTTCCTTGGTTGTCATCATGGCATGTCAAACAGTATGTGGTCGTCGTCTATCTGAGCAAAGCATAGTCACTGTCAGTTTATTGAGGAAAATGTCACATCAATCAGCATGCTGGTTCAGTTTGAAAATGACAAAACGAGCAATGCTCAATCGCGGTTGAAGCATAGAGCCTGGAAAATAGCCTAATAAACACTGTACTATAGGATATTGTATCTGGATCTTTAAAGCATTATGCTGGTTAAGTTTGAAAATGACAAAATATAAATAATGTGATCAAGATTCGTTTTCAAAGCATGTCAAGTACGAGCAATGCTCAATCGCGGTTGAAGCATAAAGCCTGGAAAATAGCCTAATAAACACTGTACTATAGGATATTGTATCTGGATCTTTAAAGCATTATGCTGGTTAAGTTTGAAAATGACAAAACATAAATAATGTGATCATGATTCGTTTTCAAAGCAAATCAAGTACGAGCAATGCTCAATCGCGGTTGAAGCATTGAGCCTGGAAATTAGCCTTATAAACACTGTACTATAGGATATTGTGTTTGCATCTTTAAAGGTGCACGGTGGATAACTTAATATAATAATAACATTGATGAACTACCCGCTGTAGTGCCAGGCTGAAAAGTCAATAGTTTTAATAACAAAATGGACATCAGCTCATCGTTGGTAGCTGCGTAAGTGTGGATATAAACCGTAGTTTTGTGTTGATATTTGCACAGCCGATTGAGGTATTAAACGATTAACCGATTGAGGTATTAAACGATTAACCGATTGAGGTATTAAACGATTAACTATCAACTTAGTTTATATGTAATTTTCTAGCTTTGGTTGTCTACGTTTATACGAACTTGATTTAAAGCATAAACGACGACACCGAAAATTAATATCATGACATTGAAACTTATGTTACAGATCTATGACGTTTTATACAACCAATATATTTTAGATAAAAAGGTACTCAGCCGGAGCCCGAAACGCTTATATTTGACTTCAAACGAATATAATGTGTTTTTCATTGCTTTATTTACAAACGACAGCAGTATTATGTGTACCTAAAATACGGTCACCGCGGTTTGTTCACTCGATGTTCCGATTATACTTTAGAAATAACCGCAGCATGCAATACCTAGATAATTGCAGTATTTTTTTATTGAAAAAAAAAACAACTTGATATAAATGCTCTTTCCTCATTCAACGTCGACCTTTAAAATATATTTTAATTTATTTTCCACGATCTAGATCTATAAGAATATGGGTATCTTTGTGGATATCATTTCAATGTGTCACTTGTGCATAAAGAGTAGCGTATATTATAAACACTCATAAAAATAACGGTGATTACAAAGCTGTCACTTTGTTGTTAAAAGACGGGACGATACTTGCCGAGGATCATATTTTTCGATCGTGTGAAGGAAGAAAAAGAATTTATCCGTCACGGATGTGATGAATAGGATCTCATTTTTCACACAACTAAGAAGTATATGTCACATTTCCTGCGATTAATACAGGCTTTTAATGTTACTCGAATTTGTGTTCTTCACATATTAATATTGACGTGCACTTTTACCAAAGATATCATTCGCATTTTCACATTTTCCTTCGTAAAATCACTTACCGTAAGGCGTATGTATGAAGGTTCCTTGCTTAAAATGCTGAACCTTCACAATTGGTTAATGTATTATGCATTATTGATGGGGAAAACAGTGGGAGTTTTTGCGGTAGAGGAGTTGGTAGTGTGATGCGCTGTTGCCGTAACGAAGTGGTTTCAATCCCAGCCATAGTGCAAAAATAAATTGCATTTTATATTCACAAAACGATGCACAGAGAGCATTCTTCGACCGCCAAGGGTCAATGCAATGGCCATACAAATGTTGAGTCCACTTATTACATCAAACATCCTAAATCCATTTATGTCCCTGGAGTTGGATCAAGAAGGAACAAATAGATCATGAGCAGTTATATTTGAAGTAATAAAAAAGACATGAACACGATTTAAAAGCACGAAAAATAGAAATAATTTCGTTTTATGAAAATCTAAAAAAAAAAACGCAAAGAAAAAAACAATCAATACAAAAAACAATATTTGACTACGGTACCTCTGGATGGCTAGACGATTGTCTTTACCGCTTGATCACCAAAGCACTGAAATGTAACAGGTGCCATGATTGTAACACAAGCACGTGTTTATAGAGGGATTTGTCAACATTGGTGCGAACGTTGACAACATTCAAATGTTATATTCATGTTTCACAGGGTAATGTGAACATTCTCTTGAACAAAGCTGTCTTTTTTGTCCACACGTTTCGCTATCAGACGGCAGATTAACACTAAGCGTTTATGAGGCCTAATAGGTCCGTGTATGACGGTATATACACGGACCCTAATGCATCAAGTATTTGTTTTTTTTATTCGTGATAAGAATCAAATACTTACCGCAACAGGGAGTGTGGCTTTGGTGCATAGACGTTATCTAAAAATACAGATACATGAGATATTGTATTTGCATCACCCTAAAGGCGAATGGTGGTTAAGTTAGTTAAGGCATGTCAAACAGTTTTTGAGTGCTGTCAGTCTGAGAAAAGCTTAATCCATAAGTTAATTGAGGAATACATTACATGAATATGTTCAAGAGTCTTTAGGCAACCAATAATTTGTGTCTTTTTTCGTGATAATATACAAATATAAAGACAGATGAGATTGTTGGTTTGATGCGTATCAATACAGCCTACCATAGCTGGTGCACTGAGTCTGAAAATTATCTAAAAAGTACTCGCTCATGTTTTGAACCAAAAAATAGTATTCCCGGTAATACATTTGAAAACACTTACATTATCATTATTTTATTGTTCTATGATATCGAAACTGCAGATAAAATACAATTACAGTCGAACCTAGTTGGCTGGAACTCCCAGGGACCGGCGAAAAAAACCTCGAGCATCGAAGAAATTGAGCAAAGCGGCTATGCTTACCTTCGGAATAATTATATGGCAAGCCTTTAAAACCCCATCTGGCAACCCTTAATTATAATAACTTGATTTTCACTAATTATCACATCCACTGTCCTTATAAATAGTTCTATCTGTTTATGTACTCACAAAGCGATGTACAGAGAGCATTCTTCGACCGCCTAGGGTCAATGCAAAGGCCATACAAATGTTTGAGTGCAATTATTTATATTTGTACTACATTACTAACCATATAGCCTGGTTAATATATATAATATTGTTGTTTTACATGTTTATATACAACATTTTGTATTATTCATGTTGATGACCTCAAAACACATATTTGTATTATGTGATGAAAGTAAAACAAAACTGTGAAACGGTGACAAAGAAATCGGGCCTTTACATCCAGTTCGAGCAAACGAGCAAATTGAGCCAATCTAGTTCGTGCCAACGCAGTTTAGTATAAAAAATGTTTGTGTTTTAGTGGGGTGCGAACCCTCGCCGATAAAGTAAAAATAATAATAGAAAATGGGCGCCCTAACCACAAGGCTACCGGGACTTTTTTTTGAAAATGGTGGTGGTTTGTGTCGTTTATTTATACTCGCACTCGGGCCTTGCCAATTCGGCGAGTTCAATCAAAAATAGTTTATTAGTTTACTTCTTAACAGTACCCGATATCATCACGCTGTAATTAAGTGATAAGCAGTGCAGTTAACGCTCCTGAAAATGGTGGTCCTCAAAGACGATATATGAGCAAATATCAACAATTGCTGACTAGTTCCAGCTTTTGCTTTAAACACTCCTTATGACTTTAAACACTCCCTATGACTTTTACAAACCATAAGCGAGTAAATTTAATGCATTTCAAACTATATTTGGTTTTTGTCTATCTGAGCAAAGCTTAATCACTGTCAGTTTTTTTTTAGAAAACTATCCCATCAAGAGAATATCATGCTGGTTAAGTTTGAAAATGACAAAACTATGGAAGCCTTGGAGGGCCACTTTTGAGTTTCGACTTACGGGTACTTTTGACTTTTGACTTTTGACTTTTGACTTTCGACTTTCGACTTTCGACTTATGACTTTTGACTTTTGACTTAGGCTATGCATTATACACGTGCTCCAGAAGCTGAAGGGAACTACGTTGATTTCAGGTATGTAACCCCTATTTTAAACGTTTTCTCTGGCACATACACTGTGAATTAAAATGATTTTAATTATTCTTGCTCAAATACTTAATATCGCATATATTTAATTGTGGGTTGTGACGGAGGATTTTGTGTGTGTGTGTGTGTGTGTGTGTGTGTGTGTGTGTGTGTGTGTGTGTGAGAGAGAATGAGTTCAGTAATCTGTTGACTATGTTGTTAATGTTTTCATGTTTTAGTGGTTATACATGTTCTATCTTTCTCAACACAAACTCTGATCTGACAAGTTATATCACTTTTAAGACGTTCACAGAGCCAGTATTAAACATGTATAGCTAGGTAAGAAATAGACTGCATTTTTACCGGGCAAACACAGAACCAGCATTAAACATGTATAGGTAGGTAACTTTACCAAGCAAGCACAGAGCCAGTTTTAAAAATGTTTAGCTAGGTAAGAAATATACCATTAATGAGTACTTCCTTTTTGAAGACATATGGAGTACTTTGGACTCAATAGTGTTACCTATGTTGTACAATGTAGAGAATAATATCATATATATAAACATGTTTTTCAGACACAACTACTCGACTGAAAAATATGAAGATGACAACTTGGATAGTGTTCTGTGTCTGTTTCATAATACTGCTCGGTATTGCCCAAGCTACTGTGCCAAGGTACCTACCACCAACATCTATAACAGACAAAACTCTGCTCACAGTAGAGTACTTTCAGAAAGGCTTTAAGATCTATGAAATTGTTGCATTTTTACTGACACGACATGGCATTATAACGTCATTGAGGACAGTAAAGAGAATACTTAAACGCTTAAATTTGAAACGACGTAATATAATATATACACCTTTGGAGATTGTGTCTGATGTTATAAACAGAGAAATACAAACAAGTGGACAATGCATAGGTTACCGTACAATTTGGCGTCGGTTAATGCTGGATTACAACATATACGTCAAAAGGGACGACGTCATGGAAATAATGAGAGCGCTGGATCCAGTTGGTGTAGAGCTGCGAAAAGCACATCGTCTCCGCCGGCGAGTATACTTTGCCAAAGGACCCAATTTTGTATGGCATATAGACGGTTACGACAAATTAAAGCCATATGGATTTTGTATTCATGGTGCGGTGGATGGGTTTAGTAGGAAAATAATATGGTTAGAGGTTTCGGACTCAAATAATGACCCACGCTTAATTGCAAGACACTTTTTAGATGCATTGAATGAGCATAAAAAAGTCCCTCGAATACTACGTTCTGATGGTGGCACGGAAAACTGCATTGCTTTACTTTTGCAGCAATACTTCCGGCACGATGCTACTGATCCGTTTGCTGGGGCTCGAAGCGTTGTAGTTGGAAAAAGCACATCGAACCAGCGCATTGAGAGGTGGTGGGGTACATTACGACAAAATGGAATACATTGGTGGATTAACTTTTTCAAAGACTTACGCGATACAGGGACGTTTAATGAGCTGGACGCAATACAATGTGAGAACTTAAAATTTTGCTTTATGGATCTCATACAAACCGAGTTAGACCGGATTGCACAGCAATGGAACGTTCATGAGATAAGGGAACAAACCAATTCTTCGGTTATTGGTGGAAAACCTGACACACTGTTCTTTATACCAGGTCTGTTTGAAACTCACGACTTCGGTAATGCAGCGAACTTGAATGACGTAAATGTTTGCAAAGACATGTATTCCCGTCCAAAAAGACACTGTGAGGAATTCAAAGAATTAGCACATCTTTTGAAGCCAGATCTACAGATGCCATTGGACGCTGAGTCAGCACTACGACTGTATACTGAGTTGAACAATTTAATTTCGAGAATTGATTAAACATAAATACCCATTGTACTAATGAATATTGCATGGGCGTACGTTATTGATAAAACTACTTTAAGGGTACTGCATATCAGTTTCGAAAAATGGCGATTAAAAATCAGAAAATTGTTCTAAACAAGAAAAGGTCTTTGAAAGTTCTACCATTTGACTTGCTTATATAGTTGTTTTAAGGCATAAATAAAGCTGTAACGTGTCTCAGAAACTGCTTATGCGGCTTCTTATATGGTAGGTGCACTGTAGTTACATTAACCCTTTACTTCATATATGCATTATACTCCTGTCTACGCCTGCTTTCTGGTCAGGATACATCTTGTATGCAAATATGGAATATCATAGAAATTAAATCTTCAGATTCGGCTATGACAATAATATTCATTTGTTTATGTGCTACTATAAAGATATATTCAATTATATACTCATGGTAGGTGGAGACTTGCTTGAATATTCATATAATAAAGAGTTCAATCATAGTTGCCTCCATAAAAACGCATGCAGATCACTGCGAGTGCGCCGGGAATCGCATTTGTTCAGTCTGTGAATGAATTGGGTCAGTCTTTACTCCTTGAATATTCAAGAAAGACTCCGCCCAACATGACTATATAATTTAATATATCTCTATAATGGTACGTACTTGTTATAGCCAATTGTGATGAATTATTTCTAGGATATTGCATATTTGCAAACAGGATATAACCTGATTAGGCAGCCTCTGTAGGAGCGGCGTGATCTGGGTATACCCTGTTTGCAAATGAATAGAAATAGTACATATGGAGTAAAGGGTTAAGGTTAAAACAACAGTATGTCTAAAGCGAAAGTCTCGTGGTCCTTATCCTATATCACGAAAGAGTTCAACTCCTTTCATGCTAACCGCGGCCACAATAATGTAAAATAAGTATGTAAACAGTTTGGATCGATATCAGACGCCGTGTAATTCGGATTCTGATCAGGATTCAAGCTGCTTGATACTCGGCCAACAGTTCTTTTAAATTGGAAGCGAACTGGACGACGTTGAAGTAGACGAGATTACCAGATGACAAATAAGGGTCAAAGCAATTGTATGTATAGCAAAGGCTCGTTTGAATTTGATTGGCTGTTTATGTCGTGGGAACGAGATAAAAAAACACTTTCGTTTTCCCCCGAGTTAAAAAAGAAAATCGGGATCGTTTTCCCGAGGTTATTTTTAATTCGAGAAAAGAAAGTTCGTTTTCCAGAGTTATGTTTTTGGTATATCCCCCGCACAGTCCCCACCCACTCATTCTCCCATTCATTCCGTATGCAACTTGCATACGGAATGAACGGAATAATGAGTGGGTGGGGACTGTGCGGGGGATATTCCGGTATATTGCCGGTATATCGTCAACCCCCCCTCGGGATGTCATTAAGTCCATTTCGTTTTCCCGAGGTTAATCTTTTAAAATATATTGCACATGTCACCTCAGTGCCACCGTAAAATCTAGATCACTAGGTCATTTAAAAAAATTAAAAAATGCTTATGAACACTCTAGCGGTTGTAAATATGACCCGATCTTCAACACACAGCATTTAAATCACACTCTTAAACTTCCAATACTACATTTACTTGGTACTTTATACACAAGTGAGTTATGAGTTGTGAGTTATGAGTTGTGACTTGTGAGTTACAACTTAAGATTTTATTCTTAAATGAACTAGAAATATCACTAAATTTGATTAATACCCCCCACAGCATCCTTAAGTAGATAAGGGCAAGGTTTAACAATAAACATAACAAATATAGAAAGGACAATAACTCCGTAATTAAGCAAATTAGAGTTATGGTTCTCAAGTACTGCACTTCCTCTCATCAAGGTCTATCTTCAGACGAAATTTCATCAAACTAGCAGCTTAAGTATAAGAGTTATGCTCCGGACAAAATCAAAAGACCAAAAACAACAAAGGGGAATAACTCCTTTAAAAGAGCAAGCATAGTGATGGTTCTTGTGCACTGCACTACCCCCTTATCAAGGTCTATCTACATGTGAAGTTTCATCAACATAGCTACAGTAGTATTAAAGTTATGCTCCGGACAAACTTTTGTAGACCGACCGCCAGACCGACCGACCGACCGACCGAAAGGGTGACTCCTATATACCCCCCCCCCAAATTTCTATTGTGGGGGTATAAAAACTTTATTATGCCCCCTTCTGAAAAAAGTGGGCTATATTGCTTTGCACATGTCGGTCGGTCTGTCGGTCGGTCTGACCCCTATTTTTATTGGGTCAATAAGTCAAAGGTCAAGGTCATCAAGGTCATTTAATACTGTAATTCTGACCAAATGGTTTCCGATCAATAACTCGTCCATTCTTTCATCTCCAGTCATCATATTTGCTAGGGAGGTTCGTGGTAATGAGTAGAATACCCTTATTATATTTTGTAACAACTTTGTAAATAAACAAATTTGGTCAAGTTCAAACATTTCAAGAGAAAATTGGTTGTTTACAAAGTCGTTTTGTGCGATTCTAGGTTATATCAGTTTCTTTTACAAAATCTAACTCTCGTTGACTCTAGATAGTGTATCTGTCTTATATTATCTAGTGAGTTTTTTATTGATACCACTGGGGTGAGGTAGATGTCCTGCAACTGCCGGAAGCTATTGTTTTAGCTTGTCCGGTAGTAATTAGTCGTAATTGGAGGCTAACATTATGCAGATACCTTCCATTCAACATTGTCAGGTTGCAGAAACACTGTTTTGGATATTTACTATCGATATCGTAGAACTAGGCTGACAAATTAGAATAGACAGTTTAGGCCAGGGAATATAATTTTCGAATTATGACATAGCCCTTAAACCTACAGTCCTCATATTTGGTAGGGAGGTTCGGGATGATGAGTAGATGACTCCTATATCTTTTGAGGTCAGTACGTCAAAGGTCAATGTCATCAAGGTCATTCATTACTGTAATTCTGACCAAATGATTTCCGATCAATAACTCATCCATCCTTACAGTCCTAATATTTGCTAGGGAGGTACTTGATGATGAGTAGATGGCCTCTATTTCTTTTGAGGTCAGTAGGTCAAAGGTGAAGGTCATTCAGTACTGTGATTTGATGGCAAGGCTTTTCATGTTTTATAGGTATATATTGCTTGTGACATGATATATGCAGACATACCAACTTTTTTGACCTGTGACCTTGACATTTGACCTACTTTTTATAAGTTTAATCTTGGCCATCTTTGACATACATTAGAAAAGAAATATCTGCTTTTAGGGGGGCATTTGTGTTTCACAAACTCTTGTTTAACTAATGTAACTCAATTGTTTCAAATTGCTACAATGAATTGTTTCAAATTGCTACAATGAATTTCACAAATTAATGGCATTTTGTACAAATGAACCCTTTCCACAACAGGCTTTATTTTAGATCATTTCATCATTGTCTCTACTTTTACAATTTTTAAAGTTAAGTTAAAACTTAAGTAATGATTTGAATTCAAGCATAGGCTCCATATAGTCAAATGCTTCATTTTCGAAAATCTGATATTTCAGAGGCGTCCAGAGGCGCTGGTGTTGAGGAAAGGATCAAATATACAAAACAATATACATGTAAGCCAAAGAGTTTGAGTATTGCTAATGCAGACTTTGACAACATCTACAATAATGCCGATGACTTTGACTGCAGAACAACTTTTAAAAGCTCTCATGGAATAGTCTCAATAGTGTTCAAATGATTTCCAAAAGTAGGTATTTATACAGGTTGTCTCTAAGGTATGTATGGATATAACTCGTAATAACTTTTATGAACTTTTAATGGTCCTTTTTATTTATCTGCAACAAACTAATGAACAAGTCTACTGTTGTATTTTGTATACATGTATTTTAACGATTTCTATGTATACATGTATTTTAACGATTTTAACGGTAACATTTCAAACACTGTATACCTGAATCAAAGGGCTCCTATAAGAGCCAACTGGTCTTGTTTTACACTGTGTGCAAATGTAACAAGTGCACTTTAAATCAGATCTATAATGTTAAAAGATATAACTTTGTGTAAACGGATTGTGTGAAACCTCATTTTAACAAATACCTGCCGTCATGAGAAAATGGACCCTTTTGTCTTTCTACTGAATAACATAAAGGTCACTTGTCTCAAACGTTAATTATCTTTAACACAAAACACAAAGATCTATATAAATCCTTACCAGTATTATGCGATATATGAGGTGTATTAGGGAAAATAACCTCCAATATAATAGCCAAATGAGGCTACATGTACATTACTAATTGCACAGGGCATTCTAAACAATCGTCAATCTGATAAAGAGGGCCATGATGGTCCTGAGCTGCTCATCACATTTCTTTAAAGTTCATGTTTTAGCGCAACTACAAAGTCTAATGCTGTCGGTCTGTCCTCAATCTGGTATGATAAGCCCTTCTGAATAACAGCCTTCAGCTGCACTGAAAGGGTATGCTCCCTGTCTAAATTACTTAACCCATGTGGCATATCCTTTCTTTGCATTGCCCGGATTATAACCTGGACAGAGTCGTCATTTTCATCATCCTCACTGGTCAAGTCCCATATGGTTTTGGCAGTAAAGAGCTCAACTAATGAACAACAGAGGCTCCAAACATCTGCTTGTGTTCTGCCTCTCCTAGCTTGCAGAAGAATCTCTGGAGCTTGATAAGCTGGAGTTCCTGGCTGTGTCTCTCTGCGATCTGCAACTGTTTTGGTCATGGTATTCATTACCTTCACCTTAGACAATCCCATGTCACAAAGTTTTGCCGTTTCCAAATTTCTCGTCAGCAAAATGTTTTCAGGCTTAATGTCTCTGTGAATAACTATTGGATTATGATTATGTAAATATGCTACACCCTGACATACTTGCAATGCCACTGCATGTTTTTGAGGCACAGTAAATTCGTACTCATTGTCAGCAAAAAGCACATCATCCAAATTTGGACCTGCAATTAACTCTGTGAGAAGATAGAGACAATCAGTATTGATTGAGTAACCCATCAGTAGAACAATGTTTGGATGCCTAAGATGACTGTTTGTGACAACTTCTTGCAACACTGACTGTTTCACAACTTTCATGCGTTTTATCTTAACTTTCTTCACTGCAATATCTGTTCCCAAATATTCACCTTTGTAAACCTCACCAAAACCACCCTCCCCTATTTTTTCCAATAATTTGAAGTCTCCAAACCTTACATTTAAGTTGTCAGTATTAGCATCCAACTGTGTAAACCCTTTTTTAACTGGTGGTTGCTCTGCAACTAAATTATCAGAAGAACCCATACTCTTTCTTGAGTTTTTTCCAGTAAGCTTAGCTTTAATATCATTTTCATTTTCATCCTTGTCCAGTCTGGTTTCCACAGAATCCACAAATCCTGTTGAAATATCTAAGAATTCAGTTGTAACATCACCCAAAAAACTTGTTTCTGTAACTGTTGAAATAGCATTTGAACATGTACACTCATTTTCGATCAAAATACTTGTTTCGGTAACTGTTGGTGCTTTGTTTACTGCTGCACCATATTTTTCACAGAAATAACCTGTTGAAAAGGTGTTTGCATCTGAACCATCTTTTTCAAAGATTACACTTGTTGCAGGAATTGTCTAAACAGTCTTTGAACATTTGCCATCTTTTTCACAGATTACATCTACTTTAGGAATTGTCGAAATAGTATTTGTTCCTGTACCATTATTTACACACATTGCACTTGTTTCAGGAATTGTTTCAGGAATTGTTGGAATAGCAGTTGCCCCTGTGCCATCTTTTTCATGGATTACACTTGTTTCAGGAAATTTAAGAACAGCGTTTGCACCTGTGGCATCTCTTTCATGGATTACACTTGTTTCAAGAAATGTTGAAACAGCGTTTGCACCTATGCCGTCTTTTTCACAGAATACACTTGTTTCACAAGCTGCTGATACAGCATTTGCACATGTGCCATCTTTGTCACAGATAAAAGTTGTTGTTGTTAAACTGTGTGTACCTTTACCATCATTTTCACCCAAATCACTTGTTTCAATAAACGTTTGTGTAACCATGTCTAGGCTAGAATCTGTAGCTGCTGTATTAGAAACGCAATCTTTCAAATCAGCAGTTATGCCAAAGTGTGTGTTGTTCAGATTTTCAGTAACCTCGCTGTCGATTCGCATATCCATGTCATATCTATCTGTAGTTGCGGGCAAAGCTATTTCAACACTCTCTTCAAAGGTGTACAACGTTTCGCCTACTTGGCATTTTACATTATAGACACCAGTGTCATTTGTATGTATCAACATGAGATTAATCCCTGCTGCATATATGCTTTGATCCTTATACCATGTGTAATTAACGTTTTCAGAACAGTTTGTTACTACGCCTAAAACAACTTTGCCTTCATTCATTCCACATATCTCATTAGGTCCATGAAATATATATGCACTGTCTTGTCCAGCGACGTCTTGTGGAAAACTGAGGTCAGATGAAGTTCGCGCCATGTAAACCTTATCATTTACAGCCAGATACGTTACATTATAACCATCTTCAAGAGGGTCGTAATCGTCTATGTCATCAGGAATACCTGATAATTCCCTGCATTGTTTTGTGCTATGACATGTGATAATTGAGGTGTCTCCTGAATATTCTGATGTTTCATTCTTAGTATACTGTACATGCAGTCCTTGTATTGTCTTCCTGTTGGCAAGATAACTCGTTTCACTTGTTTCTTCCAGTGGCTTTATTTTATCATAGGTAATGGTTTTCGTCGAAAGATAAACATGGAATTGAGACGAGTACCTTCCTGTTGACTTCAAAAATTCTTGAAATGTACACGGTTGTTCTTCTATATAGCAGAAGCGTTCAATTTTCTCACCGCTGTAATTAGTTAAATTCACTTCCATATCATTTAAATTTCCAAAAGAATTTCTTCCATTCGGAAAAAATAAACGTTTGCCGACTTCAATTATTGATTCCACTGACTGAGGCTCCGTTATATTATATTCCATCTTCCGAATGCCCCCACCTCGTCTTGATGTAATTTGTCTAAAGTCACCTTGACAGTAATGGCGCCATCCGATATGTAGCTTGTACATAGTATGACGGCCGCTAGGTTTCTGTTTTCTCTTTTCCTGTCCTGCAGCATCCTAAATGAAATAAGTAGAACATGTAGTCCTAAATGAAAAAGTAGTAGTAGTAGTAGTAATGGAAGTAGTAGTAGAAGTAGTAGTAGTAGAAGCAGTAGCAGTTGTAGTATGAGTAGTAGTAGTAGTTGTTGTTGTGTTGTTGTTGTAGTAGTAGTAGTAGTAGTACTAGAAGTAATAGCGCTAGTAGGGCTAGTAACGGTAGACGGTGGAAGTAGTAGTAGTAGTAGTAATGGAAGTAGTAGTAGAAGTAGTAGTAGTAGCAGCAACAGCAGCAGTAGCAACAGTAGTAGTAGTACATGTAGTAGTAGTTAGCAGCAGCAATAGTAGTAGTAGTAGTAGTATAATTGTAGTAGTAGTAGTAGTAGTAGTAGTAGTAGTAGTAGTAGTAGTAGTAGTAGTAGTAGTAGTAGTAGTAGTAGTAGTGGTATTAGTAGTACTAGAAGTGAAGTTGTAGTAGTACTAGTAGTAGAAGTAGTAGTAGTAGCAGAAGCAGTATTATTAGAAGTAGTAGAAGTAGTTGTAGTAGTAGTAGTATCAGCTGTAGTAGTAGTAGTAGTAGTAGTAGTAGTAGTAGTAGAAGTAGTAGTAGGAGTAAAGGTTATAGTAGTAGTAGAAGTAGAAGCCGCCGCAGTAGTAGTAGTAGTAGAAGCAGTAGTAGTACAAATAGTAGTAGTTGTAGTATTAGCGGTAGTAGTAGTACTAGTAGTAATAGAAGAAGTATTAGAAGTAGAAGCCGCAGCAGTAGTAGTAGAAGTAGTTGAAGCAGTAGTGGTAAAAGTAGTATAAGCAGTAGTAGTATTGGTAGTAGTAGTTCTAGTAGTAGTAGAAGTAGTAGATATAGTAGCAGTAGCAGAGCGATAGCAGCATCAATAACAGTAGTAGTAGTATTAGCAGTTGTAGTGAAAAATCCTAAGAAATGGCATATTATATATGTGTTATAATAACTTCTATTATAGATCAATTGTATGCAAAGTTCTACAAAACAGAAATTAACAAGATTGCAGTCTGAAGGACAACTATATTCCCCACCGCCATGTATAAAGTTATATGAAATTCCATCCAGTAGTTTTCAAGTTATGCTCCGGACAAGAAAAAGTAACAAAGGAAAATAACTCAGTAATTAAGCAAATAAGTTATGGTTCTTGTACACTTCACTTCCCCTCATGAGCTCTACCATTGTATGAAGTTATATCAAATTCCATCCAGTGGTTTTCAAGTTATGAAATATGTTATATATATTTGCACCGCTTACAATCTTCTGTTTAGATAAGGAGATAGTGCATGTTTCTACCTGACTTTGCCAACGAACGACATTCATTAAAAGTTGCAGTGTTAACAATTGCTCCGCTTTTTCATCAAAAAATGGAGCTAATAAAGTGGTTTCCAATAAAGAATACCTTGTTATTGTAAGTCGTTCCCCTGCCAGTACCAAGACAAATCTATTTTTAGACATATTTACCATTTTTTCCTTTTCTTTTGGCTCACTGACTTTTTTAGTTGCAGGCACCAGAGCTTTCTTCTTCAGCTTTTTACTACGAGTACGAATATTTTCAATAACTGCTTTAATCCGCTCTCCTCTTTCCTGCAAAGTATGAAGTGTATTAGCTGTACATCTGACATTCAACAAGAATCTGAATTCTGAAAGAAACGACCAGTTACATGTATATATAAATTATTATTTTATTACACAACACGCTCCTTTCGGTTTCTTCGGAAATATAAAAAAAGAGTAAACTATTCGAACTATTAAAGGCATATGCTACAGACCAGCCACGGTTTTCCTAAAACAACATAGGTAAACGTTGTGCACCGCATCATAATGCTTTAACCTGACGAGGAAGGTAATAACGAGAACGGTTAGTCCGAGGTTTATTTGTCGTAAAGCTTAAAAAAGAAAGAAATGCACATTTACCAGAAAGCCCGATAACCTATTAAATATATACTATAAGGGCGCATAATCCCCAATGCCCGAAGCTCAATATGCTGTAATAATCCAATTAAAATGGTGTTTAAGCATATCAAATGACTAAGTAAGTCAAGTACATAGAGGTATTTATCTATTGATAGTATCAATAGTTTCATAGATCTATAAACAGGACTTAAGGAACCAAATTATACTCAGTTCACATGAAAAAGCATAGTACACTAGTACACCACTGTAATCCACCTAAATAAAAGGGTACTAACAACATCTAGGACGAAACAGCAAAATATGAATCGCGAACGAAAGGTCGAGGATACGAATATTGCATTCTGGTTACGAAACTGACGAGGACGAAACTATTTCCTAACAAGTAGCAGACTTATAACAAGTACTGAAAATTTAAGTGTAGACTCTTGAAGAAGCATATAAATTTACATCATATTCATATATAAGGGACTACAAAACATAGAAATTCTCACATCTATGGCCTTTTGAAAGCGAACAATCGGAAATTTACCTTCACAAAGAGCGAAAGACCTCGGACAAAAGATTAAACCGCCCCAATACTATTTCGAAACAATGCTAAACTGTTCCCCCTTTAGCTTTATTTCATTCCTCATCAACTTGATTAAGTGTGCATTGTCACACCCTATAGAGGTCCCATCGAAACGAGTTACACGGGATCTCGATGAACTTCAACGAATAGTGCTGTCTTTAAAAGGGAGCTCTATTCGTTAAAAACATTTGAAAGCCCACATACAGCTTATTTGATAGTTGTCACATATGGCTGGGACGTACATAATTTAGCAAGGACGTGTTTATACAGCATTAAGTGTGAAATAATGGCCGGAACCGTTGACAGTGTTCGTGTTATTATCATATATTTTTTGGATCAAAGGGCTTAGGGGACCAAACGCGGCCTTAGGAACCCAGTCCAAAAACAATTGAGTGCGCTATAATTAAATCTATCTAGTTCCTTATGTAGAGCTTTCTTTACAGGCGCTTCAGGTGAACATTTTTACCAGTTATTGAGCAGAACCCGATTTCAAAATCAGCTCACGATGACCTTTGACTCAGTGACCCATTTTCAATTAGGACCAAGTGTCATTGAAATCAATACATTATTTCCAATGAATATACGACGATTTCAAAGGTAGGTCAATGTGACCTTGACCATTGACCTAGCAACGCTATTCTAGCAACTAATATGGTACTGTATGATGGTGGTCACGCTTCATTGAATTATACTCAGTAGTTTCTTGCGACTTGCGGGTTGCGATACCAATAATTTGTTAAAGAAAGGACTGAAGGACGGACGGACGGATGAACCACGGATGAAATGCGATAGTTTAAATTACAAATTTGAAACTGCAAACGGCAACAAACAATGCTGATCTAAGTGGGTTTAAAACCCGATCCAATATTTAGGCTTTTCATTTATAGATATGTCAGATTGAGCTTACACATGTAGCAAAGATTCCCTGTTCCTGAAATGAATATGTTACAGAAAGGCCTACATTGTGCACTTTGTGACAGAAGAAAAACACGGGGAGCTCTATTCGAGGGAAGCTCTATATGGAGTGACAGTGCATACAAGTCAAAGTATTCAGTGAACTTTGAATTCTGCCCAAATAGCGTTGTGGAAAAGGATCCCAAGTGTTCCTTTCTAGTACATTAGAAATAAAAACCAAACACCATTTGTGCCGGTGTTTTGCATGAACGGTGCCATGCAAACAAAGTGTTTTCGACTCTTCTTTCCGAATTAATTGCAAATTAATAACACACTGTTCGCGGACGTGTGTATATATGTTTTGTTTTCAATTATTTCGCAAATAATACAAGAAAAAACTAAGACAAATGAACTTACTTCTTCTGAATATTCCTTGTCCGCCATCATGAGATGAGGCATGCATCTCAAACGTAATAAGTCAAAAGTCATAAGTCATAAGTCGAAAGTCAAAAGTCAAAAGTCAAAAGTCAAAGTACCCGTAAGTCGAAACTCAAAAGTGGCCCTCCAAGGCTTCCATACAAAACATAAATAATGCGATCAAGATTCGTTTTCAAGGCATGGCAAGTACGAGCAATCCTCAATCGCAGCTGGAGCAGTGCGCCTGGAATACAGCATTATAAACACTGTACTATATAGGATATTGTATTTGCATCCTTAAAGGTACACGGTGGTAAGCGTCATATATAATAACATTAATGAACTACCCGCTGTAGTGCGAAGAGCTGGAAAGTCAATAGTTTTAATAACAAAATGGACATCACCTCATCGTTGGTGGCTGCGTTTGTGGGAATATTGACCGTAGTATTAATTGGATATTTGTACAGCCGATCGAGGTATTTAACTGTTTACTAGCAATTTAATTTTATATTTAGTTTGTTTATTATTATTATTATTATTATTATTATTATTATTGTGATGTTTCATCATCATATTGATAAAACATTTTTTGTTGCTTTTTTCAACTTCAAAGTTTTCTCAGACATAACATTTAATGGGTATATCAACACCCATACTGGAATCCGTACACACATATGAGACAATCGTAATAAATGTTTATGTAATTTGCCAAAAATGATAAAACCAAATGAAATTAAAGTGCTGTTCCCTCCGAAATTGATTTAAAGCATAAACGGTGACAACGAAAATAAATCTGATGTCATTCAACATTTTATTATGGATCTATGACTTTTTATACAACCAATATATTTTTTATAAACACGTACATACACAGGTATTCAGACGAAACGCTAAATATTTTACTTCAAACGAATACAATGATTTTTTCGCCCATGTCTTTACAAACGAGAGCAAAACTTTGTGTACCTAAAATACGGTCACTATGATTTTATTACGCGATGTTCTGATTATACTTTAAAAATAACCGCAGCATGCATAACCTAGATAATTACAGTATTAAGTATTTGATTAAAAACTTGATAAAAATGCTCTTTCCTCATACAATGCCGACCTCTGTTATATATTTAAATTTATTTTCGCGATCTTGATCGATAAGAATGTGGGTATCTTTATGGATATTATTTCAAGGTGTCACTGGTGTATAATGAGTACCGTGTATCATAAACATTCATACAAAATATCGGTGATTACAAATGTGTCACTTTGTTGTTAAAAGACGGGACGACACTTGCCCAGGATCATATCATTCGCGTATGAAGGAAGAAAATGATCTTATTCGTCACGGATGTGATGAATAGGATCTCATGTTTCACACAACTTAAGTTAGTAGTATATGTCACAAGTCCTGCGATATTTGTGATTGATGCAAGCTTTTAATGTTACCCGAATTTATGTTCTTCACATTTCAATATTGACGTGCACTTTTACCAAAGATATCATTCGCATTTTTACATGTTCCATGGTAAAAGCATTTACCGTAAGTTGTATGTATGAACGTTCCTTGCTTTAAATGCTGAACCATCACAATTGGTTAATAATTATAACTTGGGGAAACCAGTAGGAGTTTTTTTTTGCGGTAGAGAAGTTGGTAGTGTGATGGAATTTTGTTGTTGCTAGGCGCTGTCGCCGTAACGAAGCAGTTTCAATCCCAGCAAAGATATAGTGCAAAAATAAATTGCATTTTATATTCACAAAGCGATGTACAGAGAGCATCCTCTGACCGCCTAGGGTCAATGCAAAGGCCATACAAATGTTTGAGTGCAATTATATCTTAAAACATATCCTTAATCCATTAAAGTACCTTAAGTTGGGTAAAGAAGGAACAAAACAAATAGATCAAGAGCAGTTATATTTGAAGTAATAAAAAATATATGAACATCATTTAAAAGCACGAAAATTGAAAAAGTTTCTTTTTATAAAAATCTAAAAAAAACGCAAAGAAAAAAAATTAATACAAAAAGCAATATTTGACTACGGTACCTCTAGATTGTTTTACCTCTATACCACCAAGGCACTGAAATGTAACTGGTGCCATGTAACACAACCATTCGTGTTTATAAAGATATTTCTCAACATTGTTGCGAAAGTTGTCAACATTCAAATGCTATATGTATATTTCACAGGGTAATGTGAACTTTGTCTTGAAAAAGGTGTCTTTGTTGTCCATACTTTTCGCAAGAAGGCAGAATATTAACACGAAGCGTTCATGAAGCCTAATGCATCCAATAATTTGTTTCTTTATTCGTGGTAATAAAAAACAAATACGTACCGAAGCCGTGAGAGTGGCGTTGGTGCATATAAATTTCCGTTGAGCAATGCTCAATCAAATCATTGCGGGTGTACGGAGCCAGGAGATTATCTGAAAATGCAGATAAATGGGATATTGAATTTGCATCTTCTTAAAGGCGCATGGTGGTTAAATTAGTTAAGGCAGGCCAAACAGTGTTTGGGTGCTGTCAGTCTGAGCGGCGCTTAATCACAACAAGTTAATTGAGGAAAACATAACATGAATATGATATTGTATTTGCATTTTTTGAAGCATCAAGCTGATATCTAACATATTTAATGCTATTAAATTTCGTTTTCAAAACATGTCAAGTATGAGCAATATCAAGCCGCAGCAAAATGGTGGAAACTAGCCTGATAAGCGCTAAAGTAATATTGTGCTTGCATCTTTAAAGCTGCACGGTAGTAAACGTAACAAATAGTAGGATCATGACAAAACAAAATTAATGAACTGCCCGCTGTATCGCTGAGAGGTGTAAGGGTCAAAGTAAACAAAATGGACATCAGCTCAGCGTTTCTGTCTGCGTTTGTGGGAATTTCGACCGTACTTTTATGTGGATATTTGTACAGCCGAAAGAGGTATAAAACGTTTTACAAGCAAATTGGCTCATACAAATGTATGTGAATTCCTCGTTTGACATAATTGTATGCTATTATAATAATACTTATTATTACTATGATAATAGTAGTAGTAGAAATAGTAGTAGTAGTAGTAGTAGTAGTAGTAGTAGTAGTAGTAGTAGTAGTAGTAGTAGTAGTGCTAGCAACAGTAGTAGTAGTAGTAGTAGTAGTAGTAGTAGTAGTAGTAGTAGTAGTAGTGGTAGTAGTAGTGGTAGTAGTAGTAGTAGTAGTAGTAGTAGTAGTAGTAGTAGTAGTAGTGGTGGTAGTAAAGATAGCAATAGTATTAGTATTAGTAGTAGTAGTAGTAGTAGTAGTAGTAGTAGGAGGAGGAGGAGGAGGAGGAGGAGCAGCAGCAGTAGCCGAAGCAGTAGCAGAAGTAGTAGTAGGTGCAAAAGTATATAGATGAGACGGTTGATATTGTTTACTTAAAATTTAAGAGTGTATTGATGTTTGTACCACATTAACTTGAATTCCTACACAAATATACAATAGAACATTAGTAATTCATTTGAATATAATTGGCAAATTAATAAAAGAACCAATGTATATGAAAGTATTCTGTCTTATTTTATACGATCATGATAGATTAAAATCATAAATGATGAAACCAAAAATAAATCTGAGTGTCATTCAAACTTATGTCACAGATTTATGACTTTAAATAAAACCATTATATTTACATAAACGTATATATTCGGGTACTCTTCCGAAACGTTAATATTTTACTTCAAAAATCTATTATAAGTTTTTCATCGGTTACTTTACAAACGACAGCGATATAAAAATGTATACTTAAAAATACGGTCATCAAGTTTCAAGTTTCAAGATTAACACAAAGCGTTCAATAGGCATTATGCGTAATGCCATTTTTTTCCTTCTTCGGTTTAAAAAAAACTATATGACCGCAACAGGGAATGTGGCTTTGATGCAGAGAAATTTCCGTTAAACAATGCCTTATCCCAGCTGGTGAATGGAGCCAGGAAATTATCTAATAAATACTGATAAATGAGATGTTTTATTTGCACATCTTTAAAGGCGCACAATAACGGTTGATGCAAAATTTCATTTATTTGAATGCATTATCATGTTTAGCTCATTTGACTTTAATGATCAAAACCAAATAATGCACATGACTTAGGAAAAGATAAAAACCATATACCGATATTTTGTCGCTTTTTACAGGGGAATTTGTGGCAACGTATCTTTAATAAAAAAACAACACTTATAAAGGCTATATTTTATTACTCGATCTTTCCCTAAATGGTATGCTTTTTGGGGGTTTTATCACTAAAGCCAGATGAGTTTAACTTAATAATGCATTAAAATTGAAAACAACAACATTTTTTGCATCAATCTATATATTGTGCGCCTTTAAAGTAGCACTGTGATTAAGTAAGTAGACAAAGTCAAACAGTGGCTGATAGTTGCCAATCAGAGCACAGGTCACTTTGTTGTGGCACATATAACATAAATAGGAAATTGAATTTGCATCTTTGAGGCATCATACTGATAACGTTAATATGTAATGCGTTCTAAATTCGCCTTCAATGCATGTCAAGCACAAGCAAAGCCAAGCCGCATGTGGTGCATCGAGCCTGGAAAATAGCCTAATAAACGCTGTGAAATAGGATGCTGTATTTGCATCTTTAAAGTAGAGCGACGGTTAACATATATAGACGGATCATGACAAAACAAAATTAGTGAACTACTCGCTGAAGCGCGGGGAGCTGAAAAAGTCGATAGGTAACAAAATGGACATCAGCTCATCGTTGGTAGCTGCGTTTGTGGGAATATTGACCGTAGTTTTATGTGGATATTTGTACAGACGATCGAGGTATTTAACTGTTTACTAGCGACTTCGTTTATATGTCAACTCATAATTTTATGATATTATTATCATTATTATTATTATTATTATTATTATTATTATTATTATTATAGGTAGTTGGTAGTAGTAGTAGTAGTAGTAGTAGTAGTAGTAGTAGTAGTAGTAGTAGTAGTAGTAGTAGTAGCAATAGTAGTAGTAGTAGTAGTAGTAGTAGTAGTAGTAGTAGTAGTAGTAGTAGTAGCAGTAGTAGTAGTAGTAGAAGTAGTAGTAGTAGTAGTAGTAGAAGTAGTAGTAGTAGTAGTAGTAGTAGTAGTAGTAGTAGTAGGCAAAAGTAGTAGTAGTAGTTGTAGCAGTAGTAGTAGTAGTAGTAGTAGCAGTAGTAGTAGTAGTAGTAGTAGTAGTAGTAGTAGTAGTAGTAGTAGTATAGTAGTAGTAGTAGTAGTAGTAGGCAATAGTAGTAGTAGTAGTAGTAGTAGTAGTAGTAGTAGTAGTAGTAGTAGTAGTAGTAATAGTAGTAGTAGTTGTAGTAGTAGCAGTACTTAGTGCTAAAGTATATACACGTACATAAAACCATTGTTATTGTTTACTTATTATTGTTTGCAAATAAATAAAATAACCAATGTAAATAAAAAAATTGCGTCCTAGTTGTACACGAAATAGATTAAAATCACAAACATTGACATTAAAGCTAAATTCGATGTCATTCAAGCCCAAAGTATATATCTATGATCTATGATTTTTATTAAACCTTTATCTATAACTTTATTCGGGTACTCAGGCGAAACACTAATATTTTACTTCATACGTATATTATTAGTTTTTTTAGTTTCTTTACAAACGACAGAATTATTATGTGCGTGCTTACACAATACGATCACCGCGATATTTCTTATTTACGTGGTGAAAAAACCCCGCTTGCAATACATAAATAATTACAGTATTTAATATTTAATTCAAAAACGTAATACAAACGATCTTTCCTCATTTTATGGCGACCTTTGTACGATATTTTCATTTATCTTCCGCATTCTAGATCTATTATAATGTCGCTGTCTGTTTGAAGATTATATGAAGGTATTTTGTTGAATACAAACGCGTGACTTTATTGCTGAAAAACAAATGATCGAGATTATAAATATTTGTAAATATATGAAAGAAGCTTGTATATTCAATTCATTTATTAATAAAGCAATTCAATGTAACATTTTATGTAGACTTCTTCCGTTCTTTGCTGAAAACGAATGAGCGAAATTATAAATATTTGTAAATATATGAAAGAAGCTGGTATATTCAATTCATTTATTAGTAATGTAAATTAGTGTAGCATTTTATGTAGATTTCTTCCGTGACTTTCTTTGTTAAAAAGATTCTAACAATACTGTTATTTATTGGTGTGTTTATTTGAGATGCACTCTTACTCCCAAATCAGATTTACCACAATTAATAATATTGTTAAATTTTCCCAAAAAGGATGAATAAATGTCGAAAACAATGGTTCTTATGACGGATACCGAGTTTAATTTCAAATAAACGTGCATAAAACACGGTATTTTTACCTTATGAGACTAAAGTAGATCACAGTAAATATTTTAGCATTCACCAATCATGTAATATGTTTGCGTTTCCAGCTATTGGACACACAGTTACAATCTTGTTATCAGTAATTAATAATTTCCATAAATGCATTATTTAGTAAGTAATTAAAGGTTTATCAGCCAAAATTTATGTTTGTTATATATGTGTATGTTATGATTTTGAATAAGAGTGTCCCATTCGGCGAGTGCTCTGATACGATTGACAGTCATTTAAGTTATTTGGATCATAGTGCAAAGACATAATGTATAAACCTTGGTAAGAGCTGCCTTGGTTCTTTAACTTGCGACAGTGTGTAGCACTGTCACACGGGACCCCACCCCAAGATGATAAGACTTATTTCAGGGGCGCGTTGGGGAATAAAACCAGCTAACCCTGGATTGACAGTCAAGTGTGGTTCCACTAGATCACGGAACCCCACCCCCATCCCCACTATTTTACATCTGCAGCCATTTAAATATATAGACGTTATTCATATGTCATCGTTTTGCTAGCTTTCCCAAATTGATTGATAAACACTAATTAAGGGATATAGATTGACCAATCAACGAACACTTTGGCTAACATAACTCGACCAAAGACTATGGCTGCTCTAGTTAAACGTCTTGAAACATGCATTGCTTGGATATCATATCAGAAGTATGTAAAAGCTGCACTCTCACAGATTGACCGTTTTGACAATTTTTTTGTCTTTGAATAAGCCAATTTTTGCGTAAATGTCTGGAAACCAGTGATACATGACTGCTGACAAAAAATCAGATAGCAGTTTTTCATATGTTCGAAAATTTATATTTATGGCTAATAGGGTTATTAACGCTTAAAGAGAACTGAGGTTTTCGGCAGTTTTGCAAACATTTGAGATCTGTTCTATTTCGAGCTATCTTATCTGACTGAATTGAAGGCATTGGTGCCAAAATCAACTGATTCTGAGACAAAAATTAAAAGAAAAGTCAAATCTGTTGATCTGTAAGAGTGCAGCTTCAAGATAGGAATATCTGTTTCTTCCAGCGCAGATAAGTAGATCCAAATACTTGACCTTGCTGGCAAACCTTATCTTGCCCATGAGCAAAGATGAAAACAGTGCCGACATGTAAACATAAATTAAAATCAATTTTAACAATATTTTGCTTAAAGGCCTAATTTAAGCCTTCTATAAGTGACCCCACCACCAAAAAAAAACAAACAAACAACAAAACAACAACAACAACAACAACAACGGTGTACTGTACACAACCTCTGTTTATTGATCTTAATCTACTTGCCTTGATCCCTCTTATCAGATCTCCGATCTGAGTATCCGCTGTGCAGTTTTGGAAATTTTATTATAGAAATTGACACTAAATGGCCCTGAGCCAATAAACGAATACACAGGAAATTGGCCTCTTCTGTGACACCAGCGCAATTAGCAGGAGATGCACAGCAGGGGATAATCATGCCAAACATTCCTTAAAGTAGGCCTAAAATATAATATTTATAATATAAAAATATATATAATGGCCGCGCGTGTACGATAGGTTGATCCCAACCCTTGCGCATGTGTTTTGCGGAAACTCGGTAAACCGCAAAACACCCTACGCTCTGGTTAAATTGAACCTATCTTACACGTGCGGCCATGGAAGAGATACTTATAAAGGGCGTAGCTAGCCCTCTATTCATGTTGATTTATAATTGTGCTAGGGGTTAGGGGTCATACTCCCCCCCCACTGAAATTTATGAAACCAATGGTACAATCTGTAGCAATCTGGTGCTTTATTTAGAACTGGAAAATGGAAAGTTTTAAGATATATAATCAACAAATAAACCCTTAACTCGGCAGTCTTTTTTCTCTAAAATAGCAAAGAAATACATGTAAGCCCCGATTATGTTAATAACATTTAGATTGTCTGACAGGAGTCAAATTTTCTGTCCTTATTTGCCATTGAACAGTATAATTAAATTTTATATTTTATAATTATAATTTTTTCGTCCGCTTTTTTTGTTTGCTTAAACACATCAAGTTGATTGAGGAAAACATAACATAAATATGATATTGTATTTGCAATTTTTAAAGCATCAAGCTGATATAGAATATTTTGCTAAATTTCGTTTTCAAGGCATGCCAAGTATGAGCAATGTCCAGCCGCAGCTGTGTGGTGGATTGAATCTGTAAAATAGCCTTATAAATGCTATAATAAGGTTGTACTTGCATCTTTAAAGCTGCACCGTGGTTAACTAAGTATATAGTAGGATCATGACAAAACAAAATTAATTAACTGCCCGCTGTGTGTAAAGCTGGGAGCTGTAAAGGTCAAAGTTCGCAAAATGGTCATTAGCTCATCGTTGGTGGCTGCGTTTGTGGGAATATTGACCGTAGTGTTGTGTAGATATGTGTACAGTCGAACGAGGTTTTACAAGCAAATTAGCTGATGTAAATTCCTAGTTTGACATAATTATATGCTGCTATAAATATTATTATTATAATTATGATAATGATTATAAGTAGTAGTAGTAGTAGTAGTAGTAGTAGTAGTAGTAGTAGTAGTAGTAGTAGTAGTAGCAGCAGTAGTAGTAGTAGTAAGTAGTCGCTGCAGCTGCAGCTGCAACAGCAACAGCAGCAGCAGCAGTAGCAGATGTAGTTGCAGAAGTAGTAGTAGTAGTAGTAGCAGCAGCAGCAGCAGCAGCAGCAGTAGCAGTAGTAGTAAGTGCAAATGTATATAGATGAAACCGTTGATTTTGTTAACTTAAACTTTAAGATTGTATGGATGTATGTGTATATACCACATTAACTTGAATTCCTACACGAATATACAGTAGAACATTAGTAATGCATTTGAATATAATTTGCAAATGAATAAAAGAACCAATGTAAATGCAAGTGCTGTGTCTTTTTTATACGATCATGATAGATTAAAAACATAAATGATGAAACCGAAAATAAATTTGATGCCATTCAAACTTATGTCACAGATCTATTTTCACAGGTTAAATTAAAGATGCACTATTACTCCCAAATAAGATGGAACAATTAATACAATTGTTTTAATATACTAAAGAGAATTAATAAAAGTCAAAAACAATGGTTCTTATGAAGCATACCGAGTTTAATTTGAAAGAACGGTACAGATAGCACGGTATTTGATGTATATATCATTATCAGGTATTATTAGGTATCATTATACCTAATAAGACGGTAGTAGATCACAGTAATTCTTTTAGCACTCACCAATCATTTAATTTTTTTCACCCATTTAATACACGATTATAATCTTGTTATCAATAATTAATATTTTCATAAATGCATTATTTAGTTGGAAGTTAAAGGTTGATCACTCAAAATGTATTTTTGTTATACATGTATATATTGATTTTGAATAAGAATGTCATTTTGATTTATATCTCTTAAACAATGTTATGAAGTTGTCGATACTTTACGCTATAAGACGGAAGATTAACACGAATCATTCAATTGACACAATGCGTAATACCATTTGTTTCCTTATTCGTGAGTAAAAATGACCAAAGCAGGGAGTGTGGCTTTGATGCAGAGAAATTTCCGTTGAGCAATGCCTTATCCCAGCTGGTGTATGGAGCCAGGAAAATATCTAATAAATACTGATAAATTGAATATTTTTCTTTGCACATCCTTAAAGGCGCACAATATAGGCTGATGCAAAAATTTCATTTTTTATTTTATTTTAATGCATTATCGTGTTTAGCTCATTTGACTTTAATGAACAAAACCAAATAATGCGAATGATTTCGATAAAGATGAAATATAAGCGATATCTTGGCGCTTTTTAACTGGGGATTGTGTGGCTACGTATCTATTAGTAAAAAAAAACAACAACACTTATAAAGGCTATATTTTATTACTTGATCTTTCCCTAAATGGTATGCTTTTTTGGGGTTTTATCTATAAAGCCAGATGAGTTTAACATACTAATGCATTACAATTGAAAACAACAACATTTTTTGCATCAATCTATATATTGTGCGCCTTTAAAGTAGCACTGTGATTAAGTAAGTAGACAAAATCAAACAGTGGCTGATAGTTGCCAATCAGAGCACAGGTCACTTTGTTGTGGCACATATAACATAAATAGGAAATTGAATTTGCATCTTTGAGGCATCATACTGATAACGTTAATATGTAATGCGTTCTAAATTCGCCTTCAATGCATGTCAAGCACAAGCAAAGCCAAGCCGCATGTGGTGCATCGAGCCTGGAAAAAAGCCTAATAAACGCTGTGAAATAGGATGTTGTATTTGCATCTTTAAAGTAGAGCGACGGTTAACATATATAGACGGATCATGACAAAATAAAATTAGTGAACTACTCGCTGTAGCGCGGGGAGCTGAAAAAGTCGATAGGTTGCAAAATGGACATCAGCTCATCGTTGGTAGCTGCGTTTGTGGGAATATTGACCGTAGTTTTATGTGGATATTTGTACAGACGATCGAGGTATTTAACTGATTACTAGCAACTTCGTTTTTATGTCAACTCAAATTTTATTATATATAGTAGTAGTAGTAGTAGTAGTAGTAGTAGTAGTAGTAGTAATAGTTCGTTGAAGTAGTAGTAGTAGTAGTAGTAGTAGTAGTAGTAGTAGTAGTAGTAGTAGTAGTAGTAGTAGTTGTTGTAATAAAAGTAGTCGTAGTGCAAACGTATATAAATAAAACCATTGTTATTGTTTACTTATTATTGTTTGCAAATAAATAAAATTACCAATGTAAATAAAATAATTGCGTCCTAGTTTTATAAGAAAAAGATGAAAATCACAAACATTGACATTAAAACTAAATTCGATGTCATTCAAGCTCAAAGTATATATATATCTAAGATCTATGCTTTTTATTAAACTATTATCTTACATCTACAGGTACTCAGGCGAAACACTAATAGTTTACTTCAGTATATTATGATTTTTTTTATTAATTTCTTTACAAACGACAGCAATATACTGTGCGTGCTTACACACTACGATCACCGCGATATTTCTTAAGACGGTATTATTTTATCTTTCCTCATTTTTCCTCATTTAATGGCGACCTTTGTACGATATTTTCATTTATCTTCCGCATTCTAGATCTATTATAATGTCGCTGTCTGTTTGAGGATAATATGGAGGTATTGTGTTGAATTCAAACGCGTGACTTTATTGCTGAAAAATGAATGAGCGATATTATAAATATTTGTAAATATATGAAAGGAGCATGTATATTCAATTAATTTATTAATAATGTAATTAATGTAACGTTTTATGTAGATGTATTCCGTTCATTGCTGAAAACGAATGAGTGAGATTTTAAATATTTGTAAATATATGAAAGAAGCTTGTATATTCAACTCATTTATCAATAATGCAACATAATGTAACATTTTATGTAGAATTTTTCCGTCCATTGCTGAAAATGTATGAGAGAGATTATAAATATTTGTAAATATATGAAAGAAGCTGGTATATTCAATTCATTTATTAATAATGCAACATTATATAGCATTTTATGTAGATTTCTTCCGTGAATTTCTTTGTTAACAAGATTCTAACAATACTGTTATTTATTGGTGTGTAAGTTTATTTAAAATGCACCCTTACTCCCAAATCAGATTTACCACAATTAATAATATTGCTTTAAATCCCCCAAAAGGATGAAAATGAATGTTGTAAACAAAGGTTTTGAGACTGATACCGAATTTAATTTGAAAAAAAAACGTGCATAAAACACGGTATTTTTACCTTATGAGACTTTAGTAGAACACAGTTAATCTTTTAGCATTTACCAATTATTAAATATTTTTGCGTTTTCTGTTATAAAATACACGGTTACAATCTTATTATAAGGTTTATCAGTCAAAATTTATGTTTGTTATATGTGTGTATGTTATGATTTTGAATAAGAGTGTCACTTTATCCTCGCAAGTCCCATTCGGCGAGTGCTCTGATACGATTGACAGTCGTATTAGTTATTTGGATCATAGTGCACAGACAGAATGTATAAACCTTGGTTAGAGCTACCTTGGTTCGTTAACCTGCAGCAGTGTGTAGCACTGTCACACGGAACCCCACCCAAAGACGATAAGAATTATTTTAGGGGTGCGATGAAGAATAGAACCATCTAACCCTGGATTGACAGTCAAGTGTGGTTTCACTAGATCACGGAACCCCACCCCCACTTTTTTACATCTGCAGACATTTAAATATATAGACGTTATCCATGTCATCTTTTTGCTAGTTTACCCAATTTGATTGATTTTCAACACTAATTATGGGATATAGACTGACTAATCAACGAACACTTTGGCTAACATAACTCAACCAAAGACTATGGCTGCTCTAGTTAATCGTCTTGAAACATGCATTGCTTGGATATCATATCAGAAGTATGTAAAAGCTGCACTCTCACAGATTGACCGTTTTGACATTTTTTTGTCTTTGAATAAGCCAATTTTTGCATAAATGTCTGGAAACCAGTGATAAATGACTGCTGACAAAAAATCAGATCGCAGTTTTTCATATTTTCGTTCGAAAATTTATATTTATGGCTAATATTGTTACTTACGCCTTAAGAGATCTGAGGTTTCGTCAGTTTTGCAAACATTTGAGATCTGTTCAATTTCGAGCTATCTTATCTGACTGAATTGAAGGCATTGATGCCAAAATCAGCTGATTCTGAGACAAACATTAAAATAAAAGACAAAACTGTTGATCTGTGAGAGTGCAGCTTCAAGATAGGAATAGCTGTTTCTCCCACTACAGATAAGTAGATCCAAATATTTGACCTTGCTGGAAATCCTTATCTTGCCCACGAGCAAAGATGAAAACAGTGCCGACATGTAAAAATAAATTAAAATACATTTTTACAATATTTTGCTTAACTGAGGTGGGAGAAAAAAGCATCTATAATGGCTGCACGTGTACGATAGGTTCATCCAAACCATTGCGCAGGGTATTCTGCGGAAACTCGGTAAACCGCAAAACACACTACGCTCTGGTTGGAATGAACCTTTCTCCCACCTCAGATAAGTAGATCCATTAATTTAACCATGCTAGAAATTCTTATCTTGCCCACGGGCGAAGATAAAATGCCCGTATGGAACTTCTTTTAATGGTCACCACATTGTAATTACCTCCCTTGTTGAAGACTGTCGTCTGTAGCATCATGGAAACCTTATCTTGTGGCAATATTTAGAACGCTAGTTAATTATTTCTCGCTTCAAATGTCGCCAGAAACAGTTTACACGCACCTTTCAAGCAATAATGCTTCACTCTTCTTAGAACTATTTAATGACCGATCAGACCATTTACATACTCTAAATCACTGCGCGAATATCCATGACAATCACGAATGATCGCATATCCGTACGCAATTATTTTCATTAAGCACAAGAGTTCCAGCAAAAAATGCATTTTTACTTAATTTTGTTTAACTGAGGTGGGAGAAAAAGCATCTACCATAGCCGCTCGTGTAAGATAGGTTCATCCCGACCCTCGCGCAGGGTGTTTTGCGGAAACTCTGTAAACCTCGTTTCCGCAAAACACCCTACGCTCGTGTCGGAATGAACCTATCTTACACTCTCGGCCATGGAAGATACTTATAATCTTACACGTGGGGCCATGGAAGAGATACTTATCAAGGGCGTAGCTAGACCTCTATTCATGTGGATTTATAATTGTGCCAGGGGGTCAGGGGTCTTCCCCCCACTGAAATTTATGAAATCAATGGTACAATCTGTAGCTTTCTGGGCATTCTGAGGTACTGTATTTAGAAGTTGAAAATGGAAAGTTTTAGGATAGTTAATCAACCCTTTACTTGGCAGTCTTTTTTCTCTAAAATAGAAAACAAATACATGCAAGCCCCGATTATGTTAAATTCAAAATGTCTAACAGAAGTCTAATTTTCTATCCTTATTTGCCATTGAGCAGTATAATTAATTTTTCACTGTCCATATGTCTGTAACAGCATGTATAGTGGTCAAGAACGAATTCGGTAACTTTGGCTGATTTTTATATATTGTTTGTCAGAATCATGAGGATTCAGCCGCGCAATCAGCTACGCGCGTGTTTATAATACACTATTAGGTCATTTTATCAACGGACGTACCTCGCGATCGCCTTCACGAAGGAGTACAACATGTACTAAGTCATGTTTCTTCAATATTCATTTGATTTTGTGATTTAAAAGTTCAATTAAAGTGACACGCTTATTCAAAATCAGTTCATACACATGTATTACAAACATAAATTTTGAGTTATAAACCTTTAACTACTTACTAAATAATGCATTTATGGAAAATATTAATTACGGATAACAAGATTATAATCGTGTATTTAATAACTGAAAACGCAAAATATCAAATGATTGGTGAGTGCTAAAAGATTTACTGTGATCTACTATCGTCTTTTAAGGTAGAAATACCGTGTTTTCTGCACCTTTCTTTCAAATTAAACTCGGTATATTTCATAAGAACCATTGTTTTCGACATGTATTCATTGTTTTTACTATATTAAAACATTTCTATCAATTGTGGTCAATCTTTTTTGGGAGTTAAGAGTGTCACTTTAACTAAATATCTTGATCGTACGATAGACTGACGCACGCCTATTGATAAGGTGGCCCCTATTATATGTCATGATTTAGGCCTTGTTCGTGACTGTTGTACAGTGTCTGGTCTGTTCTATCACTCCAAAGATAAACTTTCACCTTCACCAGCTGGAACTGAGTTGTTAGTTTTACTCACTGGCACCGGATTTTCAAACTTAAAAATCAAAAAAAAATCTTATAATTCCAAACTAAAAATCATAATACGAAAAATGTAAAAATATTGAAAAATATTTTTTTTATAAATATCTATTTTGTACTATATATATATATATACAAATGATAACAAAATGCATATTTATAAAAAACACACAATATTTTTCCACTTTTTTGGTATTATAATTTTTAATTTGGAATTAAGATTTTTTTTATTTAAAAAAATAAAAATGATTGAGTTTGAAAATCCTGTGCCAGTGGCCTTACTGTTGAAGATCTTGTTTAAAACAAAACGACAATGCAAACACAAAAGTGCATGGGAAAAGATTGCACATTTCTCAAAGATGGCTCAAGTTTCGACGGCAATTAAATTGACATCTTTAGTTTTGACCTGCCTTGTCGGGGTTAAAGAGGTTATCTGTCAGGCTTTATTTTGTTTCCATTAATCCTGAAATTTGAGAATGGCAGCCCAGTTTCATTTCTGATCAATCTTTTTAAATGTTTCTGATATAGTAATTATATCCCCAGTTAAATACATTAATAAATTTGGCCAACTTTCAGATGAAAAAAGTTCATTTGTATGTATTAATTGTCCCATACGTGCTTTTAACACTTGCAGGAATGTTGAATTCTTAAAATTGAATAATTGAGGAAATAAACGAATAAACGAGTGAGTGAGTGAGTGAGTGAGTGAGTGAGTGAGTGAGTGAGTGAGTGAGTGAGTGAGTGAGTGAGTGAGTGAGTGAGTGAGTGAGTGAGTGAGTGAGTGAGTGAGTGAGTGAAAAAATACTTGAATGAACAATTGAACAATAATTAAATAAATGCAATTAACTATTTTCACTTATGACAAAAGGTAAACGGAAAAAAGGGAGGAAAAAAGGAAGAACGAAAAACTGACAGACCGAACAAAGAAATGAAACACAGAACAATATCATACATTAACTGCTTCATGCTGTTACTACAAATGCCTCGTTTATTGATTTGATTTTAGACGGCCAGCTCGACTGAAGGCACCTCGGGGCGTGGTTATCCTGTACCAGATAGGGCGCGGCCCGAGGGCTCCAAGCGTGTCTCCCTTTCCAATGAAACTAGAAACATTCCTAAGAATGCACAACATACCCTACATGGTAAGTTCAGTACAAATCATCAGGCCTCGATAGTATAACTTATTTCTCAGCCCTATGACTTATCTCATAGGCGGCAGTTTTTTGTTAGGAATGTCGAAATAAAAATCCCTGAACGATATTGCCACCTATGTCATATCTATCAAAGGTAAGTAAGAATTGAGGTCTTACAAGCGAAAAGTCGTTGGATGCTTGGTGAATGTTAAGGTTAGTGACCATTTGCTTAGAACTCAACGTCGGATATCCCCGATATACTACTGCGCTATGCATCGTTATTTACCGTGGTCGATTTGGCTAGGAAAATATCGTAATTATGAATAATTAATGGGGCGGTTTCATTGGTTCCACAACGAAACCTCGCCGGAAATCTGACTCGCATATATGCACAGACACAACACTAATGTTTTCTTTTTAAAGCTGCACTAGATTTATCGTTTTGATAGCATTTTTATTTTTTGTCTTGGAATGAGCCACTTTCTGCGTTAACATCTGCAAACCAGTGATATAAGTCTGCTGACAAAAGATAAGATCGCAGATTTTCATATTTCCGTTCGAAAATGATTGTTTGAAGGCTAAAAGCGTTACTAACGGTTTAAGAAAAATGCATAAAACATCATTATTTTAACTGAATACGAAAATCTGCGATCCGATGTTTTGTCAGCAGTCTTATATCACTAGTTTTCTTGCACTTTCGCATAAATTGACTCGTTCGCAGACAAAAATAAAACAGTTGTCAAAACGTTTAATCTGTGAGAGTGCAGCTTTAATAGATTATTCCAGCTTAAGTTTGAATTGAACTCGGTCCGCCTGATCACGACAAACAACTACTGACAATAAAGTATTAGTGAACAGTGTTTTATTGTAACATTTATTGTAACATGCAATTTCATTGGAAGAAGAGTTGTCTCCCCTGCCTCATGCATTTTCACATTAACGAGATTTTGTCAGTCAATTGTCCCACGGCATGTATGAAGTGTAACGGAATAAAGTACCGTGGCTGCCGACGATGCTTAAAACTATGGTTTAATAACCATTCTGTCTAGTAGGTGTGAACTGTTAAGGTGGTGAGAGATGAGGGTGAACAACAATCAAAGACAGACATACGTAACGGACACTCGTGTTTGATATTCTGTGGTAAACCGAATTTATTAAAATTCTTAGCGTGAACAAACCGACACATGGCCAATTTTGCGAACTTTGTTAAAGTTAACAACGTGACGTGAATTATGTGACAATCTGCTCATATATCTAATACAATAGGTACAGCTGCAAAAATGTCTCAAATATTTTAAAAAATACTGCAGATCAAAAGTGTATTGATTAAACTTCCAGCGTAGTATTTCAAAGTTAACAACAATGACTTTACCGATATTGTTAACTTTAACAAAGTTCTGAACAATCGGCTCATAGTTGTTTACAATACTTGTTTACTAAAAACTACTCATACAGAACTTCATCGGTATAGGGATTCAAGATTCAAATATTTCTTAAAGTAGTTCAAACATATACATG
Organism: Mya arenaria; assembly: GCF_026914265.1. Classification (NCBI taxonomy): domain Eukaryota; kingdom Metazoa; phylum Mollusca; class Bivalvia; order Myida; family Myidae; genus Mya; species Mya arenaria. The sequence continues at coordinate 40,394,063 of NC_069133.1, read as the reverse complement.
CTATAAGATTTTATAAGCATTGTAAAGTTTTAAGATATACATGCAAGTATTTATGAACTTGAAATGAATTGCCTGTACTTTCGAAACGATTGATTGTCTTCCTATCTAGTTCCGTTTTCAATATGAACTTTACACAACGCCTATCATAACGGATGCACTTGTAAGATTACTAAATTTTATATTTAAGGTAATGCGCTAGTCAGCAATTTCTGATAATTATCGTCGTTGTAAAACTCGCATAAATGTAGGTTATAGTAACGACTGCTTAGATTTGGAAGAAGGGTACGATCGCCGATCATTCAGCGGTCGCTAGGTGATCGCCACACACAGATCGCATTGGTCTGTGGGTAACATTTGCCCGCGCAACAGTATATTTACTTTATATCTTTTTCATAAAAACAGTTTGTTTTTTTTCTTTTTAATATTCGTTTTTCTTTTTTGATATTTTTTTTTTTATAAAACCCAATAGTTACTCGTGTCAGTATAAATACGATTCCTTTACGGTAAGAAGACAGGCTCTTTTATATACGCCTCGTGAAATACCATGTTTTGTATTAACTAATTTACAGTATATTAATTTACATCAATTGTGATTGCTAAATCAATTAAAACGTGTACACAAAAGATTCTACTTGCAATCTTTACTACACTTATATCAGTAATGAATAAAACATAAAACAAATGCAGTAAATCATAACTGATCTAACGACAACAAGTAAATATTTAATAACAACATTTCTGAACAGTTCACAAATAGAAATTAAAAATAACACTGAAACGAATCGACCATGAAAATAAGCTTAAAATGGCTATACTGATGGAAACTTTACATCAATGTGGAAATTATATATACAAGTATATACGAATACAATTATTAATGTCCAAGTACATGTAGAGATTTTCCTGACTGGTGAACATACTGTTTTTCTGCCTTTATGCTCGGTGAAAACAACTGATATCATAACAATTCGTTGATGTTAACTTAGTAAATACTTTTCACGAAATGATGCACAGACAAGTCTTCATAAGGCTGGTGACAAACTTGCAGAATCAACGGCAATTGATCGGCGCACGACTGGAAATCACTTTGCAATAGATTATTAACTAGTCGCCGTTGCAAAAGAGTTATTATTCTTGACGAAACATACCGCCTCACAAACCAATCTGCGATTACAATATAATCCGTTGGAGAACTGTAGGAAGCTAAACCATATCTCTCGATACGTTCAAAATATCGGTTTCGAAGGAATGCGTTTGCGACCGCTCTGAAACCTTGAAGCGTTCTTAGCGAAGCCTTTGAAACCTCTATCTGATTGTCCTGTCATTTTTCGTTGCAAAGAATCGTCTAATCGGGGTTGTTGTTTTGCTTCTTTTAATAAAAAAATAGAACAAAAGCTTTTTAGAGAGTAAGCGATTTTGAGTTAAAAACAATAATATAAAAGAGGTTTATAGGAAAATGTACTCTGGGGTTGGATTTGGTGGGGTTAAATTCAAAGAATCTAATTTCAAAAATAAGAAAACAACAACAACAGATATTCTAATGTGTGAGGTAATGGTCATACTACCTTGTTTAAAGATGCACTATTACTCCCAAATAAGATTTACCACAAATCATTAATTTGTTAAAATATACCAGAAAGGATGATTAAATGTCGAAAACAATGTTTTTTATGAAGGATTCCGAGTTTAATTTGAAAGAAATGTGCAGAAAACACGGGTTTCTATCACTGTAAATCTTTTAGCATTCACCAATCATTTAATATGTTTTGGTTTTCAGCTATAAGATACAAGATAACAATCTGAATATTAGTAATTAAAGATGCACTCTTACTCCCAGATAAGATTTACCACAATTAATAATATTGTTTTGATATTCCAAAAAGGATGAATAAAAGTCGAAAACAATGGTTCTTATGAAGAATACAGAGTTTAATTGGAAGGAAATGAGCATAAAACACGGTATTTCTACCTTATGAGACTAAAGCAGACCACAGTAAATCTTTTAACATTCACCAATCATTTAATATTATAGCGCTTTCTGCTAATAAATAAACGGTTACAATCTTGTTATCAGTTATCAATATTTTCCATAAATGCATTATTTAGTAAGTTGTTAAAGGTTTATCAGTCAAAATTGATGTTTGTTAAACATGTGTATGTATTGATTTTGAATAAGAGTGTCACTTTAAGCCCCCAGTAGACACGAGTTCCAGTGAACTCTTCTTTCAGTGACCGCTCCAATGTGGTAATCACATCATTTAACGGTAAAGCAATTTGGATGTGGGTATGGTTTGTTTGTGGTGTTTGCATTTGTGTATGTGGTGTAAAATTGAGTTTGATTTGTGTATTTGTGTATGTGATGTTAATATGTCTATAGTTCATTGTCGTTTGGGCCCTTGCCTTGTGCCCCTAAACAGGGTTTATTTTTGATTTTTCGACTACTGGGCTTGTCCCTGTATTTTTCAATGTATTATAAATAACTTCAGTAAGGACTAACAAACAAGTATGGAACATGGACTATAGCAATGCGAATTTACATTTGGCTTTCGATTGCATTTAAGGTGTCGAACTAAAGGTCAAGGTCTATGTAGATATATAAACGTTGGTTCCCAATAAATTACTTGATATGGGAATGACATATCATGATTCAATGTTTTAGCGACCTCTTATGGGACATAAAAATTATGTAACAATTGTTCAAGAGGTTGTTGGGGTAAAGGTCACTGTTGCAAACACTATTTAAAATCGGCCTCATAGCTTGAGTCAGGACTGTTGTATTGTTAGTTTGTAATTATACCTTTGAACTGCATTTATGATAGGTTGGGTCAAGGCCGAGGTCACTGTTACTGAATTGGAAAACAGCTTCTGTTTAATATCTTGAGTTAAGTATGGTAAGCAGTGATTTAACTTGGTATACAGCAAATGTAGATACATGTATAATTGGTGATTTGTTGTTGGAACGAGCAGAAGACCACTGCTCATATTCAGATAGCAAAAACCTAATGCGCGAAATATCCAGACACAAATTTAAAACTTGGCACTGCGGCGCTTTTAGTCGTTTATATATTTTTTTAAATCAAATTTTTCTGAAACAGACAGGTTACATGTGTTAGATGGTCGACCAAGGTCAGCCAATTCGTAATGGATTGTAGATAGCTGGGTTACGATCTGCGATCCCCAAACGTCTAACTGCCGACATCGACATCTGTTTTTAATTCTACCCATCTGATATTCTAAAAAATGCTAAACAGACATGTGTATATATGCGTCTAATTAAATATTCTTATACCACTTCCCAGAATGATCACTCCGGTCAGTTCTCTAAGAAAGGAAAGACACCGTGGATCGAGCTGGACGGACGGGCAATCGCTGACTCCCAACTCGCAATAGAGTACATGAAGACTGCCTTCCGTCTCCCCGCCGAGGCCCATTTGACGCTAGAACAGCGTGCGGCCGCTAGGGGATTCCTGAAGCTTACTGAGGAAAACCTCTACTGGTATGGGATTGAATGGATCATTAATATGAAATTAAACAATGCAGAAGTAGAACAATTTCAAGTGGAGTTTTACAGTCTTTCTCCAAATCTTATGCAGACGTTTTCATAAGAAAGACTTACCCGTGTACATTAATTCCGGAAATGCAATTGCTTTATTAAATTTAATGATATTCAACGAATATTTACATTTTCCCATTTTTCATCAAATGTATCTCGTCGTCTCCTTGTCGTATAGTCGGAGTAGTCGGCCATGTTCCATCGAAAACGGTTTACAATGTCAGAAATCTAAAATTTAACTGCAGGTAGATCTCGTAGTAATTTCAATGTGGCAGTTAAGTCTAAGGACTTAGGAATCTTTATTACTTATGCAATAATACACTTCACTGAAATCGATTTGAAGTGATACAAACTACACGTTTAAGTATTATTGTTAATTTTACGAACTGCTTTTACTAATCTACCGGAATACACCCCCTTGTTTTCAATGGAAAAAGGCAGAAGTGTTCCGATTGCTTTTCGGCGTTGTCCTAATCTTTTCCCCTCCACTTTCAGGACGATGTGTATAGATTTTTTCGGCGGCGATTTACAAGAGGCCCGGCGATTGTTCCCCTATACCGGCCTCAAACTGTGGATGACCTTGACGTTATTACGCTTGGTTATCAAACTTGAGACATGGGGCCACGGGATCGGGCGTCACTCGAGTGAAGAGGTGTGGGATATTGCAGTCAAAGATATGACGGCGCTCTCGGACTTTCTCGGTGAGTTACGACTCGGAGATGAAATTTTAAGGGATTAAAGAAGCATTCTGTAAGATATGTTGCCTCTTTTATACATGGAGCAATGTGATTGGGCGTAACTCAAGTGAAAAGTCGCGGGATATAGTCTTTTAAGATTTGACGGTGCTCTCTAAATGTCTCGATAAACACTCAAACTGTGGAAATAAATGGTCATAAAATCCCGTTATAGATGTGGGGCCATTTCAATATTAATTCTAGGAGATATTTTGTGGAGTACTACTGTTGAAAATCTGTCATGGGTACAAAATCTCTTCTTGAATTCTATAATACCCCTATTCAAACGGCTTTATTATTGCGTCGTATTCAGCGACTAATCGTTTTAAAACTTCCTCGGTGATTTAGGCCGAGGTTTTTTTCGACACATCACATTTCTTTGTTGCAAGTCGCCGACTTTGTTTCGATTTTTATAGGCACAAAACCCTTTTTAATGGGCGAAGAACCAAGCGAGGTAGATTGTGCAGTGTTCGGAATGCTGGCACAGATATACTGGCATATGCAGGGACAGAGACATCAGGTGTATATGAAAGGTATTTGGTTAGAATTTTCAAATTTGAAGACCGATTATGACGAGAGCAGCCCTGCGTTCCCTTAAGGCTAACAGTCGCTCTTGTCTGCAAACTGTTTTGTTTTGTATTCCTCATATACCGTACCGCATACACAACAAGAAAGGGTACCAAATTGTAAACGTTAGCCATGTTCTAGGGCTACTACCATCGATATTTTCTTTTCGATTCCGTTTTCTGAGAAGAAACCAGTATCTATAGTTTCCATAATGAGAGGCTGTGAGAAAGACGACTGTTACGTTCCATTTCGTATATGGATGTCAATTGCAGAATGTTTGGGCATGACAATACCCGAATGAAAGAGCTTTTCTATTCCATTAATGTAGTGGCGCATCTAAACTAATACCAACCAAATCTCCTACGCACTGATCTCCCTTGACGAATATACGGCAAAGGGAATAAACCACGGTAGGGAGTTTAACTACTTGCCTACCGGATCCTAAAATTGACCAATTGAACTTCATCATGTCAATCCATCATCAAAACTATGCTTAAATTGCACCAAATGTATCAATTTTTAATAATAATAGACAAATATGTATAGGCAAGAACCTCAAAATCCAACAAGGCACGTCTAAACGCTCCATTTGACGTTAAATCGTGGATCCACCAGTATACACCATTCTCTTATTGACTTGTAGCATTTTGTGTATGTGGAAACGGGGTAAAACTGTATGAGAGTTACGAACTGCGAATATGTTTATGTAAAAACACCTGCGATGGTGAACACAAACTCAAAGGATCTCTAGACCTGGTTTTGGTAACTCAAGTAATAATAGTTTTAGAAAAGTAACGATTCCACAGTGTCATATGCTTTTAAAAGTGTTTTTTCGAACCATAATTTATGTATTAAAACCATTCTTACAATATCACAATCAGAAACTGTAACCTCTATATTTCTTTGTTCTCAGTATAAAGCAAAAAACTTACTTCATAACTTCAGAAAACCTACCGAATCTAGTAGACTACACTGTGCGGATGAAGACGAAATACTGGCCCGACTGGGACACTATAACTTTAGAAGGAGCAAACTACACTAATGACCACGGAAAACTGTACTGTCCGGAAAAGGTTGGAACCAATGAAAACGGAAATATTTCGGAGAAAGTCGGGACGAATGACAACGGAAATTTTCCGGAACAAGTCGGAGCCAATGACAACGTGTCATTTTCGGGACCAGTAGGATACGGAAACAACAGTTGAAACATTTTTCTCGAAAAAAAAACAACAACAAACCAATTGTGACAGACTTCTGCAATGGCTGCTGTCTGATTAGGTAGGGTAAAACCCAATGTTATAAATATTCGGAACATCAGGGCAATTGTGAGCGGAGATCAGGATTTGTGGTGAAAAAACAATAACAACATCTGAACTTTTAAACGACACGCGATACAAATGAATTAATGACCTACTGCAAAATGCAATATCGAATAACATGAATGTATGAAACACGTCAGGATCTGACATTTTGCAGGTGTTTTTAACTTCTTAAGTAGATTTATTCCACGGAAAATAACAATAAAAATCACTTATGTGCCACCACCTTGGCAACCGTTTCACATTACGGACAAGATTTATTTGCCAGTACTTAAACGATTGCAAACTGAGACAAGTATGTCATTGTTCTCAGTCCTTGAATAAGATGCAAATATATGAAGAGTACGCACTTCCCTAACATGAGACATTTTGCTGAATGGCTGCTGTTTAAGTGGAATTTATGTTTTGTTTATGATATTTTGTTGTTGTTGTTGTTGTTTGTATAGCAATGTACCAGGTATTCAGTATTAAGTATCCATGTATATATTTCCCATACCGCTTATTTCTTAATTTTCAGAGTACATGCATATTGTCCGTCTTTCCATTATCATCAGAAATTAATGTATGAATATTTGTTTATATTGAACGACTGAATACATAAACATAAATATTGTTATTCTCATTCGGAACTCCTCGGCCCTTGTTTTCGATAAAAATGGCCGAGAAGTTCCGAATGACGACGGAACTGGACAGCTTGAACAAGGACTACCGGCGGACACTGATGGCTCTTAAAAAGTTATACAAAATAATTGACATCATCAAGACCGGAAGCATGCTTTGATCCATACACCATTGAATAAAACCCATGAGAGCGGATGTTTTAAACGTTTGAAAAATAAAACAAGATTAATTTTGATGCAAAGCATCAATGACGCCGCGAATGATTTTGAAACATGACTAAAAGGAAGCAAATGCAGTTCACAACCATACCAAGTTTGAGGTACCTGAGTGCAAGCTTTTTCAGTTATTTAACAAATTCGGACTTTCAGCTCAAGGTCACCACGACCTTGACACTTGGCCAACTGAAGTCAAAATAGTTGGGGTGCTGGTCATGTTTAAGAGACCTCTACCAACGTCTCTATGCCTTAGTGTTTTCAATTATTCCGGAAACTGCGTATTTTCAGCTTACAGTCACAACGACTTCGCAATACCTTTGACACACTGACCTCTAAAGCAATAGGGTTCATCTGCTGGTTATGACCAACCTGCCTACAAAGTTTGAGGTCCTTGGGCCATAGTATTCTTCATATAGTATTGATCAGAAACCGATTTTTAGCTGAAGGTAATCTTAAAGTCACCACGAAATTGACCTTTGACCAACTGACCTTTAAATCAAAAGGCTTTATCTGCTGGTCATGACCAACCTGCCTCTTAAGCTTTAGAACCCTAAGCGTTCTCCAGATATTGATCGGAAACCGTGGGGACGGACGGATGCACGGCCAGACGCTCACCCTATTTGGGCATACAATTCCAGGTGCTGTAATACTAGCAATTATGAACTTAAGGTTTTCTGTTTTTAGTTATGAGTTAAGTGTTACACAAGCTTTGTGTGAATAAGCGAAATTCTATACTATTCCAGTTTATAAGGGGTATGATAATAAACACTGAGTTGGTATTCATAAAACATCTTAAGTCATTTCTTAATTTAAGTCGATTTCCTAAAATGTTCATGGTCAAATTATTAAATTTATGAAAAAGATGAAGATGAAATTTTGTGTTTTACATAAAATTAATGGAGTATTTCAGGTATTATTAAGTTATCATATCATATGACTAGTGAAATATCTCGTTCGGGGTCTTTTTCTGTAGAACGTTAAAAAATAAACACTATTTCAAACATATAACTCTATCCAAATAATCTACAAAAATAATGTCTGACTGTCTGCGTATGCGCTTATAAACAGTTATTTTTATACTCAACCTATACAATTAGTGTAAAGAGGTCAGGTCATATCTGCAGTACAGATTCAAATAGGCTGTAAGGTTTGAACTGCAAACGTTGTCCAAGATAAGTGTTCAGTCAGATGACTGGTTTTGCAATAATAAAAACTACATTCATCTTAAATATGCATTTAACATATCCAATTCGATATGGCTATTTAATTAGTCATAAGTAGTTTCGTTAAATTCATTACAACTAATTTGTTATAAAGTAGGCAGGGAACCAGACCATTCGGAACTCCTCGGCCATTTTATCGAAAACAACCTCGGATGTATATGGATGGTTTACACACTCAAAAAGTGGTACGTTTAAGTCCGCTGCAAGTAGATCGCGTAGTAATTTTATTTAGCAGTTAAACTTTGTGACTTAACTCTTGGGATTCTTCATTATGTTTGCTATAATACAATTCAATGACAATAAATTTAAACTTAGATCAATAAATACAACTCTAAAACACTACATTTAACTAATGATATAATTCAAAATTTTACGAACTACTTCAACAGATGTACCGGCATACATCCGAGGTTGTTTTCGATAAAATGGCCGAGGAGCTCCGAATGGGAACCAGACAAACAGAATGTTTGCTTACGAATGTTCCGATTGGGATTGTTAATCGATTAATTATGCGAATTTAAAGCATAATGCATGCGGCGAAAAGTACACAATCGAGAACCTACAACATGTACCGGTACTTCTAAATGGTTTCTTTACACATAGAATTTCAACAAGCAACGCAAACAAGTTCACAGAGATACTCACTAATCCGAGGAATTTTCATAGCAAATGATATTTCCGATATTATAAGCATGCAATTCGCAAACGACGCTGCAAATTTCGCAGAAACTGCGAAAAACTTACAGTTGCAACTAAACCGTATACCGGAATATTGTGATAACGCGGAAAAGACCGTTAATCTAAAGAAAAAAAAAATTTTTTTTCGAAACTGTGGCCCGTTGAGAAATTATGAAAACTGGTAATACAAATTTTAGAATTTGAAGCTAACTTCGATGTATAAGTATTAGGGATGCAAACGAATGGCAAAGCTGATATTCGAATATTCGGTAATTCTTTCGATCACCTGCTGGCTATATATATACTTATTGAGTATATGGGTCTACTTTTTACCCCAAGCTTTTGTGGTCAGATGCAAAGCACCAGAAAAGCAGTTTTCTCACTCAAATCTTCTGAAGGTCGTTTGGTCACTTCGAAAGCAAAGACCTTTTAAAACTATGGTTGTCCCCTTTCTGACATATGGAGCGGAGATCCGGGGTTGTAGCTACGCCTCTGATCTCGAACGAGTTCAAAGTTTGTTCTGTAAAAACTTTCTTGGTGCAAATATTAGCACTTATAAGTTTATGGCATTAAATGAATGTAGTCGTGTTCCACTCATCGTGATCTATTAATCAAACTATATTAAATACTGGTGTAATATTCTGCAAAATTGTTATTTCGGTATGTATTTGGTTACGTGTGGTTATGGTTAGACGTAGGCAACATTAATATTTTCACTTCGCAATTTAAACATCCCTAAATCGACTGTATTACTCAGGGATGGCACGATACCGTTAGTACTTCTTCAAGATGCGTTTTTATTAGACAAGTGGCGAATTTTAGTTATAACTTGTTAAAAAATGGGATATTGAGATTGTAATTTGTATGAAATTTGTATTTAGCAATGACATCGCTGTATTGTAATCAATGATGATAATATAACACTATGCATTTTGGGTAGATGGCTTATACGTACTGAATCAAGTTGAGTTGAGTTGAGCTAATCATTTTGAAAAACTGAATTGAATTTAGCATCAACGAACACAGACAATACAAATTTAAGGAAGCTAACTCACAGTTACTCCGATACCGAATGCAAAATGCAATAAACAGAGATGGACAAAACATAAAGGAAGACGTAGTTTCATCTGGATACCCTTCGTGCGATTATACATGGTACGAGTTATGTCTTTACTTTCCCAACCTTATATATATATATTGCCCATCTATTATATAACCTATACCTACCCCCCCCCCCTCTCTCTCTCTCTCTCTCTCTCTCTCTCTCTCTCTCTCTCTCTCTCTCTCTCAGGCGTCCTGACTGCGATTAAATACGAATGTGAGAACATACATGTAAGCAACATCATTTTCGAAGACGTACTTTTCAGTTTTATTCATATTTTTGATTCCATTTCAAGATTCCAATGGGACCGGTGGTTTAGTGGCATCCGTGTCCCGCTGGTTGGTGAGAATCCGGATGTACCTACAGTTTGAAATAAAACTTCTTAAAATACATTTGATCTAATTACTTTACTAGTCTTATCGGTGTGAGTTCGTTGACGTCATTCTGCTAATAATTTCGGTTAAGACCCAATTGACGTACAGTATAGAAGAATGACGTCGAGGAATTCATCGCCATAATGTTAGAAGTAGCAAAATAAGTTGTGGACTGTTCAAAAGACAGGTGCATGTTTTCTTTTTAGCATGGTTCAATTTCACAGACAAAGTTTTTTTTTATAATTCGATCATTCGATCGCAAAACTGATACATGTACTGGACCAAATAACGCCCTTTCGTGAAAGTGCAATGCTTTACTTACGGCATGCATAAAGGCTGAGAATTCTGCGGGTTGGATTTGTCCGTCTCCTGTTTAATACAAAAAAGGTAAATATAAAGAAACAAAATAAAGTATATAAGAATGTTAATCACTTATGTACCATTTGTTCCCCAATTTTCTGTTGAACTCTGTGTACTGTTTTCTTACCAATGTGCAAGGTTGTAATTCAAATTTCTGTTGAACTCTGTGTACTGTTTTCTTACCAATGTGCAAGGTTGTAATTCAAATTTCTGTTGAACTCTGTGTACTGTTTTCTTACCAATGTGCAAGGTTGTAATTCAAATTTCTGTTGAACTCTGTGTACTGTTTTCTTACCAATGTGCAAGGCTGTAATTCAAATTTCTGTTGAACTCTGTGTACTGTTTTCTTACCAATGTGCAAGGCTGTAATTCAAATTTCTGTTGAACTCTGTGTACTGTTTTCTTACCAATGTGCAAGGTTGTAATTCAAATTTCTGTTGAACTCTGTGTACTGTTTTCTTACCAATGTGCAAGGCTGTAATTCAAATTTCTGTTGAACTCTGTGTACTGTTTTCTTACCAATGTGCAAGGCTGTAATTCAAATTTCTGTCAACCCTTTGCAATGCTTTGATCTAATACTTGCAATTCAACGTTCGATAAACCCATTGCAATGTTTTAATACTAGCTAGATTGCAACTTACTCAGTAAGTACGTTCCAAATTCACTGTTTTATATCACTCACAGTATGAGAACATTGTTCATGTTATATTAGGTGTATGCTTTTAGATGAAATACAAAATATAAGTTCCGTTTCGAAATCTTTAAAACTGTGTCATTATTCTACATTAAGACAATATCAGAAGCTAGAATAAGCACACCAATATACACCATCAAGCATAAATATGTTACACTTAAAGTTGCACTCTCAAAGATTGAACGTTTTGACATCTATTTTATTTTTTGTCTTGGAACGAGCCATTTTTAGTGAAAATCCATGGAAACCAGTGATATGAGACTGCTGACAAAAAAATAGATCGCAGATTTTTATATTTAAGTTCAAAAAATCATGTTTTATGCATTTTTCTTAAACCCATAAAACATTAATTTTCTAACGGAAATATGCAAATCTGCGCTCTGATTTTTTGTCAGCAATCTTTGGTTTGCAGATATTTACGCAAAAAATTTGCTCTTTCCAAGACCAAAAATAAAAAAAGTTGTAAAAACGGTAAATCTGCGAGAGTGCAGCTTTAACGTTAACGTATTTTATCTTGGAAATATTTTCTTTTTAATTTTTTGTTCAAAATGAGTTATCCTACTTCCTTGCAATTGACATTTTGAAAATCAAAGCCAAAAGCCGTTCAATTATCTCGGTACCTTGAAGAGAAAGCTATTGGTCCCAGACGTTACTAACGCTTTTCGGCAAAATATAGCAGTTACTGTCATATTTTTAAATAATTGTTTACAATAGAGCTCTTATTTTAACTTTTGACTACGCTTTATCATTGCAACAAGCATTCTGTTCACATTTCACATGTAATTAAATTGTTTAAACGTGAACGAGTCCCTTTAAAGTCAATGTCCGACCCTATCAAATGTGAACGTGTCCCTTTAAAGTCAATGTCCGACCCTATCAAGTGTGAACGTGTCCCTTTAAAGTCAATGTCCGACCCTATCAAATGTGAACGTGTCCCTTTAAAGTCAATGTCCGACCCTATCAAACGTGAACGAGTCCCTTTAAAGTCAATGTCCGACCCTATCAAACGTGAACGTGTCCCTTTAAAGTCAATGTCCGACCCTATCAAACGTGAACGTGTCCCTTTAAAGTCAATGTCCGACCCTATCAAACGTGAACGAGTCCCTTTAAAGTCAATGTCCGACCCTATCAAATGTGAACGTGTCCCTTTAAAGTCAATGTCCGACCCTATCAAATGTGAACGTGTCCCTTTAAAGTCAATGTCCGACCTTATCAAATGTGAACGTGTCCCTTTAAAGTCAATGTCCGACCCTATCAAATGTGAACGTGTCCCTTTAAAGTCAATGTCCGACCCTATCAAACGTGAACGAGTCCCTTTAAAGTCAATGTCCGACCTTATCAAATGTGAACGTGTCCCTTTAAAGTCAATGTCCGACCCTATCAAATGTGAACGTGTCCCTTTAAAGTCAATGTCCGACCCTATCAAACGTGAACGAGTCCCTTTAAAGTCAATGTCCGACCCTATCAAATGTGAACGTGTCCCTTTAAAGTCAATGTCCGACCCTATCAAATGTGAACGTGTCCCTTTAAAGTCAATGTCCGACCCTATCAAACGTGAACGAGTCCCTTTAAAGTCAATGTCCGACCCTATCAAATGTGAACGTGTCCCTTTCAAGTCAATGTCCGACCTTATCAAATGTGAACGTGTCCCTTTAAAGTCAATGTCCGACCCTATCAAATGTGAACGTGTCCCTTTAAAGTCAATGTCCGACCCTATCAAATGTGAACGAGTCCCTGTTAAGTCAATGTCCGACCCTATCAAACGTGAACGTGTCCCTTTAAAGTCAATGTCCGACCCTATCAAACGTGAACGTGTCCCTTTAAAGTCAATGTCCGACTCTATCAAACGTGAACGTGTCCCTGTTAAGTCAATGTCCGACCCTATCAAACGTGAACGTGTCCCTTTAAAGTCAATGTCCGACCCTATCAAACGTGAACGTGTCCCTTTAAAGTCAATGTCCGACCCTATCAAATGTGAACGAGTCCCTGTTAAGTCAATGTCCGACCCTATCAAACGTGAACGTGTCCCTTTAAAGTCAATGTCCGACCCTATCAAACGTGAACGTGTCCCTTTAAAGTCAATGTCCGACCCTATCAAATGTGAACGTGTCCCTGTTAAGTCAATGTCCGACCCTATCAAATGTGAACGAGTCCCTGTTAAGTCAATGTCCGACCCTATCAAATGTGAACGAGTCCCTGTTAAGTCAATGTCCGACCCTATCAAATGTGAACGTGTCCCTTTAAAGTCAATGTCCGACCCTATCAAATGTGAACGTGTCCCTTTAAAGTCAATGTCCGACCCTATCAAATGTGAACGTGTCCCTTTAAAGTCAATGTCCGACCCTATTAAATGTGAACGTGTCCCTTTAAAGTCAATGTCCGACCTTATCAAATGTGAACGAGTCCCTTTAAAGTCAATGTCCGACCCTATCAAATGTGAACGTGTCCCTTTAAAGTCAATGTCCGACCCTATCAAATGTGAACGTGTCCCTTTAAAGTCAATGTCCGACCCTATCAAATGTGAACGTGTCCCTTTAAAGTCAATGTCCGACCCTATCAAATGTGAACGTGTCCCTTTAAAGTCAATGTCCGACCCTATCAAATGTGAACGTGTCCCTTTAAAGTCAATGTCCGACCCTATCAAATGTGAACGTGTCCCTTTAAAGTCAATGTCCGACCCTATCAAATGTGAACGAGTCCCTTTAAAGTCAATGTCCGACCCTATCAAATGTGAACGTGTCCCTTTCAAGTCAATGTCCGACCTTATCAAATGTGAACGTGTCCCTTTAAAGTCAATGTCCGACCCTATCAAATGTGAACATGTCCCTTTAAAGTCAATGTCCGACCCTATCAAATGTGAACGAGTCCCTGTTAAGTCAATGTCCGACCTTATCAAATGTGAACGAGTCCCTTTAAAGTCAATGTCCGACCTTATCAAATGTGAACGTGTCCCTGTTAAGTCAATGTCCGACCCTATCAAACGTGAACGAGTCCCTTTAAAGTCAATGTCCGACCTTATCAAATGTGAACGTGTCCCTGTTAAGTCAATGTCCGACCCTATCAAATGTGAACGAGTCCCTTTAAAGTCAATGTCCGACCTTATCAAATGTGAACGTGTCCCTGTTAAGTCAATGTCCGACCCTATCAAAGGTGAACGAGTCCCTTTAAAGTCAATGTCCGACCCTATCAAACGTGAACGAGTCCCTTTAAAGTCAATGTCCGACCCTATCAAATGTGAACGTGTCCCTTTAAAGTCAATGTCCGACCCTATCAAACGTGAACGTGTCCCTTTAAAGTCAATGTCCGACCCTATCAAACGTGAACGAGTCCTTTTAAAGTCAATGTCCGACCCTATCAAATGTGAACGAGTCCCTTTAAAGTCAATGTCCGACCCTATCAAATGTGAACGTGTCCCTTTAAAGTCAATGTCCGACCCTATCAAATGTGAACGTGTCCCTTTAAAGTCAATGTCCGACCCTATCAAATGTGAACGAGTCCCTGTTAAGTCAATGTCCGACCCTATCAAAGGTGAACGAGTCCCTTTAAAGTCAATGTCCGACCCTATCAAACGTGAACGAGTCCCTTTAAAGTCAATGTCCGACCTTATCAAATGTGAACGTGTCCCTGTTAAGTCAATGTCCGACCCTATCAAATGTGAACGAGTCCCTTTAAAGTCAATGTCCGACCTTATCAAATGTGAACGTGTCCCTGTTAAGTCAATGTCCGAGCCTATCAAATGTGAACGAGTCCCTTTAAAGTCAATGTCCGACCTTATCAAATGTGAACGTTAAAGTCAATGTCCGACCCTATCAAATGTGAACATGTCCCTTTAAAGTCAATGTCCGACCCTATCAAACGTGAACTAGTCCCTTTAAAGTCAATGTCCGACCCTATCAAATGTGAATGTGTCCCTTTAAAGTCAATGTCCGACCCTATCAAACGTGAACTAGTCCCTTTAAAGTCAATGTCCGAACTTATCAAACGTGAACGTGTCCCTTTAAAGTCAATGTCCGACTCTATCAAATGTGAACGAGTCCCTGTTAAGTCAATGTCCGACCCTATCAAACGTGAACGAGTCCCTTTAAAGTCAATGTCCGACCTTATCAAATGTGAACGTGTCCCTTTAAAGTCAATGTCCGACCCTATCAAATGTGAACGTGTCCCTTTAAAGTCAATGTCCGACCCTATCAAATGTGAACGTGTCCCTTTCAAGTCAATGTCCGACCCTATCAAATGTGAACGTGTCCCTTTAAAGTCAATGTCCGACCCTATCAAATGTGAACGTGTCCCTTTAAAGTCAATGTCCGACCCTATCAAATGTGAACGTGTCCCTTTCAAGTCAATGTCCGACCCTATCAAATGTGAATGTGTCCCTTTAAAGTCAATGTCCGACCCTATCAAACGTGAACTAGTCCCTTTAAAGTCAATGTCCGACCCTATCAAACGTGAACGTGTCCCTTTAAAGTCAATGTCCGACTCTATCAAATGTGAACGAGTCCCTGTTAAGTCAATGTCCGACCCTATCAAACGTGAACGTGTCCCTTTAAAGTCAATGTCCGACCTTATCAAATGTGAACGTGTCCCTTTAAAGTCAATGTCCGACCCTATCAAATGTGAACGTGTCCCTTTAAAGTCAATGTCCGACCCTATCAAATGTGAACGTGTCCCTGTTAAGTCAATGTCCGACCCTATCAAATGTGAACGAGTCCCTTTAAAGTCAATGTCCGACCCTATCAAACGTGAACGTGTCCCTGTTAAGTCAATGTCCGACCCTATCAAACGTGAACGTGTCCCTTTAAAGTCAATGTCCGACCCTATCAAACGTGAACGTGTCCCTTTAAAGTCAATGTCCGACTCTATCAAATGTGAACGAGTCCCTGTTAAGTCAATGTCCGACCCTATCAAACGTGAACGTGTCCCTGTTAAGTCAATGTCCGACCCTATCAAATGTGAACGAGTCCCTGTTAAGTCAATGTCCGACCCTATCAAACGTGAACGTGTCCCTGTTAAGTCAATGTCCGACCCTATCAAACGTGAACGTGTCCCTTTAAAGTCAATGTCCGACCCTATCAAATGTGAACGTGTCCCTTTAAAGTCAATGTCCGACTCTATCAAATGTGAACGAGTCCCTGTTAAGTCAATGTCCGACCTTATCAAATGTGAACGTGTCCCTGTTAAGTCAATGTCCGACCCTATCAAATGTGAACGAGTCCCTTTAAAGTCAATGTCCGACCTTATCAAATGTGAACGAGTCCCTGTTAAGTCAATGTCCGACCCTATCAAATGTGAACGAGTCCCTGTTAAGTCAATGTCCGACCCTATCAAACGTGAACGTGTCCCTTTAAAGTCAATGTCCGACCCTATCAAACGTGAACGTGTCCCTTTAAAGTCAATGTCCGACTCTATCAAATGTGAACGAGTCCCTGTTAAGTCAATGTCCGACCCTATCAAACGTGAACGTGTCCCTTTAAAGTCAATGTCCGACCTTATCAAATGTGAACGTGTCCCTTTAAAGTCAATGTCCGACTCTATCAAATGTGAACGTGTCCCTTTAAAGTCAATGTCCGACCCTATCAAACGTGAACGAGTCCCTTTAAAGTCAATGTCCGACCTTATCAAATGTGAACGTGTCCCTTTAAAGTCAATGTCCGACCCTATCAAATGTGAACGTGTCCCTTTAAAGTCAATGTCCGACCCTATCAAATGTGAACGTGTTCCTTTAAAGTGTTAAAATGTAAGTCATTGAGCATGAACATACGTTTGCGCGATAAGCCTAAGCAACGAGAAGTCATAAATCACAAGTCCTACTTGGACTAGTGTCGAACTGGACGACATGAATTGCTACTTCCGGCAAACACAGGGCGTCATCGCCGTCTGTGTTTAGATTGTTGAAGAAATCATGCGCTGTGTCATGATGGTCATGGTAACGCGTTGTCCATGCTGCGATGAAATCGTGGTACGAAAGGCAGGAGTCGTCTGAAATTACAAAAACCGATTAAGTTTAATCGTGGTACAAACTAGAGAATGTATAACATTTCTCCCACCTCAGATAAGTATAGGTCCAAACACAGAAAACGCGACGGACTCAATAACCGGATGACAAACAACATGTCAACTGTCAATCATTTTATCATTATGAAAAATGTCTTGAACTAAAAAGGTGTGTCACATCCCGCTTTACTGAATTGCCTTTCTACAGTGACACCCAATAACGCGTTGTCATGCTATCGTTTCTTTTGAGATTCATATTGGCGGCGAATACCCTTTGAAGTAGCTCTGGCGTTTTAACCGACTGGAAAAGGCTGGTTAGATGGAAAAAAAAAACTTACATGAGACATAGTTTATTGAAATTTGGAAAACTGTATCATGGTGTTTGTGTTTTTAAGAAGTTTGTTAAGATAATACAGTCCAAAGATGTAGTTACTCACTGTTAAGAGAATACAGTCCAGATGTGTACTTACCCACTGTTGAGAGAATACAGTTCAAATGTGTACTTACTCACTGTTAAGAGAATACAGTCCAAAGGTGTACTTACTCACTGTTAAGAGAATACAGTCCAAATGTGTACTTACTCACTGTTAAGAGAATACAGTCCAAATGTGTACTTACTCACTGTTAAGAGAATACAGTCCAAATGTGTACTTACTCACTGTTAAGAGAATACAGTCCAAATGTGTTCTTACTCACTGTTAAAAAATTACAGTCCAAATGTGTACTTACTCACTGTGAGGAGAATACAGTCCAAAGGTGAAGTTACTCACTGTTAAGTCCCCAAGAGGTGAGTTCACCCACGAGCTCTTCAACTTGAATGATTCCGTCAGCGTTATGGTCCGATTCCTTTACGACCTGTTGGGCTATCTGCTCCACCGTCAGACATGCGTTGTTCGCGCTGGTAAAAGTAAAGAGTACCAGTTGGTTAAAACGGTTACAGTGTTGGCCTAGGTGGTGTTAAAGCTTATTTATACTCGCACTAGAGCCTTGCACATTCGGCGAGTGCTCCGATAAGATTGTTAGTCATTGTATGTTTTAGAGCATAGTGCACTAACAGAAGTAACCCTGGTTCGAGGTACCATTGTTCTTTAACGTGTACCAGTGTATAGCACTGTCACACGGCAACCCATTTAACTTGCCTCCCGGAAGACGATTAATATTTGTTGAGAGATGCGGCGGGGAATCGAACCTGCGACCCCTGGATTGACAGTCAAGTGTGTTATCACTAGACCACGGATCTGCCACAGTGTGTTGGCCACAGTAAAAATTAATGT
Organism: Mya arenaria; assembly: GCF_026914265.1. Classification (NCBI taxonomy): domain Eukaryota; kingdom Metazoa; phylum Mollusca; class Bivalvia; order Myida; family Myidae; genus Mya; species Mya arenaria. Next base: position 40,375,358 of record NC_069133.1, on the reverse strand, counting down.
ATTTAACTGCAATGAATTCCTTACCAGTAGGTTCACCAGTTAAAATACTTTTGAGAACAGTGACAATTGTTGCGTTACAAGGAGAAATATGGCGCACCAGTTGGTCAAACTGTTAATTGGTTTGGAAATAATAACAAAGCGTATTTTTCGCAAAAGAACAGCCCGTTTTAATGCATTCAAATGCGTTACAAATTTTGCGTCAATGTTTTTTGCCGAAAAATGAATGAAATCTTCATTTTTGGCAAATCATGTGTTATATGATAGAAATAATATTATAATATACAACTCATGTAAGATCCTATATTTACTGCTATATTTTAAAAATATGTGTTTTACAGTACAATTTAGCTGTTTTATAACACTAGTGACTATTACTCTATATTCTTTTGTGACATGTTTAATAATAATTATACATTGGTTGAAATAGCATAAGACGTATTGCTTTATGCAAAAATATGATTGGAAACGTAATGTTCAGAAACTCATATTACCAGTTGATAGCTCCGATACAAGCGAATATGAAAAGAAGAACTTTCATTGCGGTTTCTTCAATGAGCCGTACAAACTGAAATAATAAAACATATTCACTGTTTGCAAAGAAAAAATCAAAGCATGCGAAATTAACATTTTATTTAAAAAAACGCACACTGAAATAGTATCAATCAAGAAATTCCCATAATACAGAATATTATAACGACTTAAGACAACCTACCTTGGAGGATCCTTGGCAAGATATGGACTTATCGCTTGTAAGCAAACGTACATATAGCACGCGTATGTGCAATAAGGCCGAAACAATTAATCCTTAATTGATAAGGACGTTTAGTTTGACAAGCACATCATCAAGCTTTGTGAACGAACCGACATTTCAGAGGATGTGCTGCTGTCAATGTGCTTCTATCTTACACGTGTGCACTATTTCCTAGAAAATATGTTTAGCGGCGCATGCGAGTTTGGTTTGTGGTCACCAAGCCGGACGAATGGGTTTTCTCCGGGTACTCCGGTTTCCCCCACAACACAAGACCATACTTTCGCATCGCATCGTGCTTACGACCATAGTTAATATAATATTGTAATAACTTGTTTCACAATCATTGTAAAATAAATAAGTTTAAACAAGAACATATGTGGAAGGAAAGTGACTGTTTGTCTGGCTGAAAAGGATGTTGCATGTATGCGCATTTGTCTGAAAAGTGATTGTTGCGGGCAAGCATCATTGACTGTTAGTTTATTCGGGTATGCGACGATATCTGTGAAGTTGATGTCGACATGCATATTTGCATTGAAAGTGGTTTAGACATTAATGTTTGTCTGGATCGATACTAAAGGCATATGTTTTTGTCTAGAAAGATATTAAGGGTATGCACTATTGTCTATAGTCTTGTTGCATGCATGCGCTTTTGTCTAGAAAGATATTGCGGGTATGCACTATTGTCTATAGTCTTGTTGCATGCATGCGCTTTTGTCTAGAAAGATATTGAGGGTATGCACTATCGTCTACAGTCTAGTAGCATGCATGCGCTTTTGTCTGGAAAGATATTGAGGGTATGCATTATTGTCTATAGTGCTGTTGCATGCATGCGCTTTTGTCTGAAAAGGTATTGAAGGTATGCAATATTGTCTGTAGTGCTGTTTCATACATGCGCTTTTGTCTGGAAAGATAGTGTGTGTACGCACTATTGTCTATTGTGTTATTGCATGCTTGCGCTTTTGTCTGGAAAGATAGTGTGTGTACGCACTATTGTCTATTGTGTTATTGCATGCTTGCGCTTTTGTCTGGAAAGAGATTGAAGGTATGCACTATTGTCTATTGTGTTGTTTCATGCATGCGCTTTTGTCTAGAAAGGTACTGAGTGTATGCACTTTTGCCAGGAAAGTTGATAAGCTTCTGGAAAGTTGTTGCGGGAATACAACATTGCCTGTTAAGTTGATGTGATCGTGCGTCTTTGTCCGGAAGCTGTATATTGGCATGCACTTAATGCGAGTTTATTTCGGGCAATCATTTTTTTCTAGAAAATTTATGTGAAGATGAACTTTAGTCTGGATAAAATATTAACGCATACAATGCTGTTTGTAAGGTTGATTCGAGCATGTGGGTTTGTCTTGAAAATCGTTTCTAGATGAGCATTTGTCCGTTAAGTTGTTACGGATGTGCGCGTTTGTCTGGAAAGTTGATGTTGGCATAATCCTTTGCATGGAAGGTAGTTCTGGACATGTACCTATCTAGTAATTTGATTTTTAGGATGTCTTGTGGTACTGTCCAAACATTGTTGCGGTCATGTACTTTAGTCTGGAAAGTTCTTTCAGACATCCGTTTTTGCTTGGAAAGATGATACTCGCATGTACTTCTAATATGATATTAAAAGCATACATTTTTTTTATCAAGAATGTAATTGCAGGAATGTGTTTTTGCATGGAATATTGTTGAGGCTATGCATGCACTTTTCTTTTGTAAGGAAAGATGTTAAGACATTATACTTGTGTCTGGAAAGATGATGAAATTTATATTTTCTATTTTAATGTCTTTTTGTTTCAAGTAGAAGAAATCAACAAACTTTATTTTGTCCTAGTGACTACCAAACGTATATAAAAACAGGCATTCTAACTGACCCACCGTGACTGATGAGGTCAAATACAGGAGTGGCAAATAAGTCGGTTTGCACACCGACTTTAATAATTGGTGCAGCTCTTATCTCAATCAGCCTTCAACCAGGTCGTGTTCCCTTTTATACCTAGTTTTGCAGATGTTCGTGTTCCATAATCTAGACAGCTTACATTACATACTTTCGCGTGATACGAATTAAACAAAAGAAATCTGCGTTTGATAAAAAAAGAATAAGAAAACGTTTATGCTGTTTATGTTCATCGGTTTTCCAAAGTGCTTCTCTATGAGTTTTCAAAATTATGATTTTGAAATGTGTCTGTCTTTGTTGATTTCTATAAGAGGTGATATTCCAGGGAACATAAGAATGTGGTTATTCTATAATTGTGTATTGTGGTGACGAAAGTGATGTAGAAACTTTCCCATAAATGTACTCTGTTATTAAAGAACAGGAATAGTTTGCGATAAATGATTTGCAGGACCCAATTTAAGGTTCTGAAAGCATTTCACTTACTAAGAAAAAAACCCAAATTGATTTGGGCTCCGACCAGATTGAAAATAAATATATGTTGCTAAACCGTACAACACTACATAATACATCATTAAAAAGTAATTAATTGCTATTAAACTTTATATTTTGACCATTTACGAAATCACATTTTAGCGATTCTTACATGTGTGAATAGCAGATGGGGGTCAAAGTTAGGCAGGGACCTAGCTACCAATAGGCCATGTGGGCCGTGGCATATACAACATTTTTTCCGATTTTTTCACGAAAAATAACGATGATAAAGACCGTGGTATTTTTATTTATAAGACTAAAAACAATCCGGAGAAGATTTATCCGCAGAACGACAAAATCCCCAATAAATTGGCCTACCCATTGTTAACAGACTAGCGACGCCCCTATAAGGGGGGCTGAAACCACCTTTTTAGTTGGCGGTGTTGGTGGATCTTTTCTGAGTACTTTAATGGACACAAGGGGCTGGTACGCGGAAACTCAAAATTTGGCACCATTCAGTACACAGCATATCAAAATCGTTTTGTTGCACAGGATTCCGGGGTTCGTAACGAAACAGGAATCTATTGATTGTTTAGTAAAATTTAGTCCAGTAAGTGAAAATCAATAAATAGGTCAAATACACATGTTCCTCAATTATGATTGAGAATTTATACCCGTTCGTTTTGTCTGGGGTCTGGTGTTCAAAGGTACAGTACTTCTTTGATTACGCCGGCGAGTATGTTACGTAAATTATCTCTAGTGGGTTGCTGATCTAGTCACAAGGTCACCAACGTGCGAGGTGCGACAAGTTGTTGGCACATGGAGTAGGACGTAACCTTCTCTTTTGTAAATTTGTTGTAAAATTTACTTACACAATTTTAGCAAAAGTACATTGTCCAAGTCTTCTTTTCGATATTCTTTGATGTGTAGCTTTTGTTACGTTGTTGGTTTAGTTCTTACAACAACATGCGGAATGGGTTAGATTCAGATGATCTCAACTGGGGTTATATGTTTGTTCATTCATACGCAAGCATCAATTAAGTGAAATACAATACTACAGGTATAGCTATATATGAAATATATATTTGCTCTGTTCTTCTATGCAACATATTAGTCAGTATGAATAACTACAATAGAGAAATAAATAGTAGTATATCAAGACTTGTGTCCCTTAGTTACATTTAGATTAAGTTTGGAATTGTCTGGTTCCCAGCGTACTCTGCACAATAAGAGTACTACCTAACGATATGAATCAATACAACAGTATAAAAGTGAAATACCTACAGAGTTATAAATAGACGGTCCACAAAATATGTTTTTTCCCTATAAGATAAGGAATACACAGGAGGCAGCCATTTTCAGTGTGTGCCAGGCCCGATAATGAAATGGTAAGGGCAGGTAACCCAGGCTAAAGTATGGAACAGCTTCCCTTAATGAAATGGCGTACAGAAAATATAAAACTATTATTTTTTTCATTGTTCTATATATTGATGGCGTGGTAATGTATTACAGTGTAACGTGCGACATTAAACAAACTCCAACAGATCCCTTCAGAGAAAAGCATACTCGACCCCGAAGGGGTCCGTTGGTCTTTATATATAGTTAATTCTCAATCCATACAGAACCTAGGCTTTGCTAATTTGCATATTACCAAACAAGTTAATATACGTACTATGAACGTACTTCCGTCTATAACGGAATGATATACTATAAACGCACATCCGCCGCCTACAGCGGACCGTAACATTAATCCGCCGCCTACAGCGGACCGTTACAACAGCATCTGTAAACTCGTTCAATTTCAACAACATTTGGAAGAAAATTTAGAAGTTGTCGGAACGCAAAGGGAGACCTCTGAGGGTGCGCTACCAACACACACCCTTGCACGTTAACTTTGCAAAAATATTGTTCATTTCATAGACCTTTCTGTACAAATAATTATACCTAAGATAAGACAAGATAAGATTATTTAAAGTTGGCAAGACAAATATACAGACAGCATAAGCTCTGATGAGCTTTTATAACCGACTATTTAACAAATGTATATCTACATCATATTACATTATTTTTTTAAGTCACTGTAAAGCTACCAACTTTGTACCGTTTTCAAACGTGCCGTTATGACAATAATTGAAATTCGCCTTGACTTCCGGTAAAATGTCAAACAAAACAAGTTTGTTTGAAAACATAATTAACTTTATTTAATAAACGAATAGAAAGATCTAGTCTCGACTCAAACCATAAACATGCCTTCCCGCTCCGATGGAACAGAACCTAGCACTCGGCGGAGTAGATCTCGGAGGAGGAGTCGCCATCGAGGACATCACAGACACCACAGTTCCAGATCTCGAACAAGGGTCCGAGTTAAAAACGGGGAGAAAAACTTTCTAGCTGCAGTCTGTAATATGCTGGCTATAGTGCTACTGTGTGCATCACTAACTGAGCCCAAATGGATAACACTGAGTGGTGGTGGATGTCAAGTGAATGATGAACCATTAAACCATCTTGGGACTTACCAGTTTTTCTACCCTGGAAAAATTCTATCAGAAGACAAAGGGTTTGGTGATGGAAATGGAAAGCATATTATCTACCAATTTGGCCCTGATCTTAAAGACCGTAAGTGTACAGAAGCTTTGATGGAAAGTCTGTGATCTTTACAGTTCACTCAACGAATTAGACTCACTTTCCTCGATCACTTTTTCCTCGATCACTATTTCCTTGATAAAGTTGATGATCACAGATTTTCTCCGAGGGTAAAACTATTGCCCTCGCGAAATCCCCTTGAGTCCTCTGAGTGGCTGGTTTACCGCCTAGTTTAATATGAGCAATAGTGTTGGAAATCGTCTGACTTTATGACCCTGTGGCGGAACTCTGTGTCTAATCAGATAAGCAAGAAAGCATTCTTGTTCAGTTATTTGTTATTACCAGCGTTTAATTTGTATTTGTGTCCGTAAATACCAATTAAATATTGTCTTGACTTTTAAATAATAAACATTGAATCATTGATGTAATCATGTATTGCCACTAATTGCATTGCATCATAAAACAGCCAACATTTTACACGATTCTGAACCATGACCTCTGAAGTCACCCGCCTGATCAACACAATGTAGAATATACTATTTATTATTGGTGTTTAAAAATAGCTATGATGTTTTAGGGAATTTTCCACAGAAAACGAGACAAGAAGGCCACCTGGCACCTCCTGATTTTACGATAATGTGTAATTAGTAACCTAGCCTCCTTCGGGTGAAATGTGTTTATCAATGTATTCAGTTATTAGCAATAAACACGTTTATAAGATTCACGTGCAAATAGTGAAATACGACTGCATTCTTGTGGTAAGCTAACTTCATGCAAAACGGGCAGAGCAAAAAGAACAATAGAAATTTACTGGAGCCATCATTATCGGTTAAATTATTTAATAAAAAAAATTAACTTACCATAAGTGTAGATTCTTATCAAGTGTCAGCAGAGATTCACGGAGTTAACCCCTCCGAGGAACGCTGCGTTTGTAATTCTTCAGTCGGCTGATACCCTCCGAGGGCCTAAAATTAAAACTCTGAGGTCGAGGAACGCTGACAGTCAATAAATTCATTGTGTTGGCCGTAATAGTGAAAATCCGGGGAGGGAAGCGGAAAGTGGGTCTAACTCGTTGAGTGAACTGTGACTTTTCTTTACAATATTACACTACTTGTATACATGTAGAAGTCATAAACGAATAGAAATAAAGCAGAGACTAGCTGAAATACCTATCTTACTTTAAAAATATATTTTAATACCATTGCAGTGATTGTATTCTAGATACACTAATGTACATTTTTAAGACTTTCATTGAAAGTATTTTAATGGTATGAACAGATATGTAAAGGTGTGACTGTCTCATTCTGCCTCTCACCCAAGATGATGTTGGTTTAATCCCACACCACAAGACACATATAAGGACAACAGAACTAGCGTTCACTAAGGAAACAGACTCAGAAGTGATTCATTTAAGTTTATAGCTGTCAAGATTCACAATTGATTTAAAAAAATTAAGTATTCGCTAAAAAACTTCTAAATAGTCAAATGATAAATACCCTAATGTTCTTACTTTTAGAAATGGACAACTGTGTTAACTACAAAGCAGCTTTACTGATGAAGACAGTAATAGCATTCTGCTTTCTTGCCATTCTGTCAAGTCTGGCCGGGTTTATTCTCGACCTAACTGTTCCGCAGAACAGGCCAGCCCAACTGCTGCAGAGAAATGCTATCCCAAGCATCATTACAGGTAACCTGTTTTTGCCAGCTAATAAAATATACCTTAACAATTACTGTAAATTGCAGTATATTTGCATTAATTACATTACTAATGTAATGTTTGATTGTAGAAATATTAAGTTTATGGTGATCATTTTTAGCTTGACTATTCGAAGAATAAGGAGAGCTATACTACTCACCCTGGCAGCGGCGGCGTTGTTGGCGTCAGACCTAGGTTAAGGTTTTGCATGTTAGCACCTTTAAGTCATTATCTCAGTAAATACATAATTATTGCATTGAAACTTTGTATATGTATTCCCAACTATCTTACCTACTAAATTAATGAAGTTAGATAACAATGATTTGAAAATAATGCAAAAAATGGGCCTTTATTATTTGACTTAGAAATTCTGGTTAAAGTTTTGCATGTAAGCACACATAGGTTAATATCTCAGCAACTATGTGATGTATTGCATTGTGACTTTATGCAATGATACTCAACCATCCAACCTACTTAATTAACTAAGTTAGATAACTCAAAGTCAATGTCTCAGCAAATACATCATGTTTTGCATTGAAACTTTAGATATAATTAGCCTTAATTATTAGACTTAGAAATTCTGGTTAAGGTTTTGCATTTAAGCACACATACAAAATGTAGGTTAATATCTCAGCAACCCCTTGATGTATCCAAGTTAGATAACTGTATTTTGCAAATAATGGCCCTTTATTATTGGACTAAGAATAGTATTGTCTACAACCTGTAATCCTTTAATGTACAGGGCTCTCACTAGGCTGAAATATTTGGGAGAAGTGACTTCTCCCTTCAGTCAATTTAGGGAGAAGTGGGGAGACTTTAGGGAGAAGTGATACTTTTCGTAACACCTGATACAAAAACTATGCCATACCACACACCTAAGTTTACATTCACATTCAAATTAATTGCTATAACTATATAAAATGTTCACAAATAATGTATCATTTTTGGCTCAGCAAAAGTGTATTTGTCAATGTCACATAGTTTATCTCCAAATAGCATCTAAAATGAATCAAACACCAAGACAGCTAAGGATTTGAAACAATCAAAATGACCTTATAAATGAACTGTCAATATAGTAGGGGGACGAATCTTATTTTGGTACGTTCGGGATGGGTACGAATGTCACATTCAGCTATTCTGTTATATGCTTGTCTCTGGCTAAATAATTTTCAATATGCTGACATTTAAGAACCAAATGACATTTAAATCACTGTTCTTGATGAAATTTTAACCAATACATAATGGGAGGTTGAAAAATATAACTCGGAAAAATGTTCTGACAAAATGGCGATCTCGCCGATTTTAAAGTCATCAACAGGAGAAAAATACTGTAAGTAAACACTACATAAAGCAAAAAAAGAAGATATTTTTGTGTTTACAAATCATTTTTTATCATTTCATTTTATCATGAACAGTTCACTTAAACCAATCAAATATTTGTTGATACGTCATGTTATTGATTTTCTTAGCGCCACCTTGCCGATGGCCCGAGATGGTTATGACCGTCTGCTTCAAAAGCAACAATGTTTAAAATGTCTGGCATTGTTTGTTCAATACATATATCAATTACTTTTTAACTTCTTTAATGCTTAACAAGATTTTTCATAATTATGTTGCCTTTTCAATCTGATTAAAACAAACTTATTTCATTTGATCAGGGACTTCTCAATGTACATTCTGATTGGTTGACCATCAATAGCTCCGCCTACTGGCGATGTTTGGGTAATTGGATGACACGGCCCAATTATCGGATTAGGAGATTACCTAATTTTATGAATGGCTAATTGCGGTGTTTTGACTAATGTGACAGTGGCCAAAGACTGCTGATTGACAGATTTACAATGTGCTATTTTTTTCGGCGAAGTCAATGTCGCTTTGATGATACAAATGGGCGAAGTCTGGGAATTTTAGGCGACCACTTCGCCCAAGTCGCCCCCTTGCGAGAGCCCTGATGTATTGCATGCTATTTTCATCAAGTCTGTATTTCATTAAAGGCAGAATGTTTTTGAATTTTACACAAATCTTTGCAGGCATCATTCTAATCTATTTTTACAGTGATCCATGCATGTTTTGCCAAAACTTTTCAATCCTTACACTGAAAAGCGGCGGAATAGTCGAGCGTGCTGTCTCTGTTACAACTCTTGTTTGACTTAAAGTGATTCAATCATGTTTTTGTAAAACTCAGCTTTTTTGTATGACGAAATATTTAAAAGTGTGGCACATTGTGAGGAGTGTTAAAACTAAGATACTGATGGCTGGAACCCTTCAACAAATGTTGATATATTATGTGCTCAATTATTGTATTTGAAGTCCATGATTTTGAAAAGTGTTAGTAACACTTTTCAACAGAAAGGGTTTAAGGATAAGATATCCTTATGTGTGTGCGAGTCCATGTGGGCATGTGGTTGTGTTGTCAGTTTTCTAATTTTTTCCTTGACTGTAACGGCTTGGATTCTGTCCCAAGTAAAGCAAAATATTTTTTATACTCGTGAGTGTATTTTATCTGCAATTAGGTATCAAAGAGTAAAATAGTTCAAGTTTTTTAGATGCATAACCAGGAATAAAAGGTGCACAAACATGAGCGAGCCCTATAAACAATAAATAAATTAGGTAACAGGCTTGACAGAGTTAAGTTTATCCGTCAATCTTTGTTGTGTGATTGTCAGCAGTCTTGTTTAATATACATGTACGGTATCAGTTAGATCCAACAGTTTTTCATCTATAATTATACTTAAGTTATAGCCATTGCCCAAAAATACACATCTATGTCACACTTAAAAAGAAATGTGTTAGTGGAAGTCATTGTTTGATGGCAAATAGGCGAGGTTTTGGCTACCTTGTAAGTGATAAAACAATTGAACAGTCAAACTCCGTTGGCTGGACTTGCTCTGCTCGAATTCTTGTTGGCTCAAACTAAATGTAAAGGACTGTATTCTTTATACGGAAGGTAAACATTCCCATTTGACTTGCATTTTCCAAGGCTTGAGGTATTTTTGCTACCGGTAGTCCCTGGGAGTTTGAGTCAACAGGGTTCGACTGTATGTTTGTGTATGCAAAGAATTTAGGAACACATCATTTATCAACATTACTGATCTGCAATTTCTGTAATTTCAGTGATACAGAGTGTGGTGATCAACTTATTCTGCTATTGGCTCGCTACAGAAGTGGAAATTCTACAGACAGAGACTAAGCCACACCCAGGCAGTAAAGTTTTGGTTGACTTTGCCATCAGTTTCTATGTTATAACAGCTGCAGGTGGCCTCAGTGTGTTAGCCACAGCATTCAACTGTCTTCGTCGTTATCCCTTATACGAGGACAGTCAAGGAGAATCACTCTTGGATGAATATGAAGGCCTGGAGGCCCTACTTCCCCCACCCCCAGCCCCTGACAGGAGCCTGTCACCGAACTCTCTTCCAGCCCCTCCCGCATACTCCCCGTGATAATCATAGATTCCTGCTCCTGTTAAACAGACTAATAGCAGCCCAGTGCATCGCTTTCCTGAATTCACTCTTTCTTATAATGTTACCCAGCTCTCCCTTAAAATCAACTTTGTCACTGTGTTGACAGATCATGGAGCTTGAATGGTTCAATGTCAACAATTGCCCAGAGAGTGCTGCGGTTTATCTTAGGACCCATTAATAATAAATTTTAAATGATCTTTAGTGTTTCAAATAGTATTGATTAAAAAATCAGAGTTTTGGCACAATTTTCTCTCAGTTTCTTGTGATATTTGTGTTGCAATCTTCTAGTGTTTTTTGTTTGTTTTATCTTATGTAATTGTATGTTCAATTGACAAATCTCTCCCAAGGATATAAATGTACATGTAGTGCTAATAACTCCCCGTACATTTTCCTCTTTCTTTGCTTTCTTTTATTATTTGATGTATAATACAATGTAATTCATAAATTAAAAATAACTTGAGTGTACAGTATCTTATTCAGAAGCTTATCATATTATTGATTTTTATTTTGCATGCTTTATAGTGTTTTACCTGTTTTATTTTTTATGGCTATACATCCGAAACCACAAGGTGTTATATGTACATTAGACCATTCTTGATAATTTCTATATCATACAAATGAGTGGAAATTATGATCATGAATAATATTTTTATTATTGTTGTCTTGCATTCATTTTGTTAACTTAGATGTTAAAGAGATTTAAAACTGCACTCTCACAGATTTACCGTTTTTTCAACTTTTTTATTTTTTGTCTTGGAATTAGCAAATTTTTGCGTAAATATCTGCAAACCAGTGATGAAAGACTTTTGACAAAAGATCAGATTGCAGATTTTCATATGTCCATTCCAAATTTTATGTTTTATGGCTTAAACCGTTACTAACGGTTTAAGAAAATTGCAAAATCATCAATTTTGGAGAGGAAATATGAAAATCTGATCTCTTGTCAGCAGTCTTTTATCACTGCATTTCAGATATTTACTCAAAAAACTACTCGTTCCAAGACAAAAAATAAAAAAAGTTGTTAAAACGTTTAATCTGTGAGAGTGCAGCTTTAAGAGCAATCATGCGTTACTTCAGGCCCTTATTTCTCGAACATTCTTAATTCCCTTATAACAGGATCAAGCTAAACTCACTATTTTGTTTTGGTTTAATTTGTGGAGTTCTTACTCCTTTAAGAGCTTTTAGATTTAAGTAATGGATTATTGTTACTGATATTTGCACTAAGCTATTTTTCATTTATCAAATTCAAAATCTTAGTGTGTATTTTGGCTAATTGAAATAAGCTATTAAGCCTGTTAAGCTTAAGAAGTTTCAATTAATTTGGGCCTGACCTTTATTTCTCTTAGCCCCTTTTTTCTTAAGCCCCTTATAACAAGATCAAGAAAAGCACATTTTTTTGTTGGTATAATTTGTGTTATATCCTCATTTTAGAGGGTTCTGAGATGTTTTGAGGAAGTTATCATTTACATGTACATAATCAAGATTAGTGATGTTTCAATGATCGATTATAATTAAAAATTATTTGGTTGGGTCTGAAACGTTAATTTCTGCCAATTTTCTCCATTGTGTTCATGTATACATTCAGAAATGTTCAGTTGTTACAGTTAACAATATGGCTGAAAGCAACAGCACTAAATATCTTAAAACATACACATAACATAAGCATAGTTAATAAGTTTGAGATATTGCACAAGGATAAAACTACAATTAAGGTATTGTCAATAAACGATTGTACTATCGATAATCTGTAACTTGAGTGGAACCGGTTATCGATTATCAAGATGAAATATTTTTTTATTTTGTAAACCCAACCTAAAATTGTTTATTTGGCTAAATGAAATAAAACACTTTTAAGCTTTTTACACTTAAGATTGTTTGAGAAATTGGGAACTTATACTGAATATGTTTTCATAAAATATTAGTACTCGTTTCTGTACATAATTGCTACATGTGTGTATTGTTATGTTTTATTGAATGCATTTATTGAGCACATTTGTACCCGTTTTTACAATAGATAAATAAACACCATCTGACATGATTTCAGCATTTCTTTCAATATTGACAAATTTGTCCAAAAGTGCCCGTATTAGTATGAATAATCGAATGCGCAAGCTATAGATTTTGGACATAGGAGATAAAAGCACACTATTTTTGTTTTCCTAGCCTACATGTATGCATACTGTATACACATATAAGAAAAAAATCGGCTATTTACACATCTTACACTTTAAAAAAGATAAAGGATGTAAAAACAAAAATGATCCCATATACTTCACATTGATACAGAGGTCGGGTGTCCATCAACACGTCATTCAAATAATTCCTAACAGGTGCACATGACCGAAAACTCAAAAGGTTTCACTCCCAAAGGTCGGCCTTCATGATGTCGAGATCGAATTGCAGCAAACTACACATGTATCTGTTAGTAAAGTGCATATAGGCTATGAAATATTAAAAAAAAGTTTGCTTCTGTCCCCTGTGGTTTTGGATAGGGGCAAAAGTACTGGAAACTGGAATTTCCAACTTCTACTCTGGCTTGCATGTAGCTCCCATACTCCATAGCGAACACAACCTTTAATATTGTGAGGCATAAACACATCCTGTCCCATATTTCTGCAAAACTTAAGCACTCCACGAGAACACTTCAATTTACTTTAACTGCGCTACTTAAATTCTGCCCATTTTAAGTTTCATTGCATATGGACACCTGAGAAAGACATTTTGCCATATCAGATTTTTGACATCCACTTCTACAAATAATCCAGTATCTTAAACGGATTAGTCTACAGATTTTAAGCAAGACTCAACGTAATTGGAATTGAGTTATATTATTTACTTTCACGAACAGACATGGCACATCGACTGGCAGATACTCAACAGAATACTTAAGATTTAGCGAAACTCAAGTGAACATGATCAAAAAGGAATCAAAAATGCTACAAAACCAGGTTTTCAGTTTGGACCATTAGAACATTCAGCCAAATTAAAGTTCTGAATGTCGACCTTGACCTTTTCCTTGCTTGTGCCAACCCCAAATAAAATCCAAATAAGGAAGATATTTTTTCAAGGGATTGCGAATTAACAGGTTTCATCACTATATCATGTGTCGTTCATTTCTCCGAGTTTTGCGCAAAAAGTATATTTACGATTTTAGTAACGGTGACCTTGACACCATCGTTATGATTCACTTATAAAACCCTAAGGTACTCATTCGCATGAGCTTTCTACATACAGGTTTCACCATTTTACACCATTCACAACTCTAGTAATTGAGCGAAAAGCACTGTTTATCTATGTCCAGGAAAAGTGACGTTGACCTTGACACAAACTAAGCTAAATTCAATCCCATGCTCAGACTTGACATACGCTTGCTATACACTAATATTTAACACTATGTATCAACTAGCTAACTAGCTATTGACCGGATATATTTTTCTGTATTTAATAACAGTGACCTTGATCTTACCGACCTTTTAATTCACTCCGATGGTGTGTCTCAACATTCGTGTGCTATACACAAAGTATATTGTTATACCACATTTCTTAATGAGGTAAACGAGTAAAACCCATTTACTTGTATTCAGAATGACTATGACCTTGACCCAAACACCAAGAATACCATTCCAAAGTAAGTCTTCACATTTGTTAATTACATGCCGGGTTTCATCACTATACACGATTGTTAAATACATGTTTAATGCGGAAACCTAAGCGGGCGGAGGTACTTTTAACTCTATAACTATATTCGAATACACTTAGTAGAGGACCACTCGACATTCTTATATACAAAATTTCCTAGCTCTAGTAATTGCGGTTCATGGGACGATTTTAAAAGCATTTCCCATATACATGTAAGTCTACATAAAACAAATAGCCCCCCCCCCTCGGGTGGGGCATGTTTTTACTACCTGTGACCGTTTGAACAAACGTTGCGGATTACCAATATCGAATATCGTAGCTTTAGTCATTAAAGTTCACAAAAGGAAGGTTTTAATTTAAAAAGTTTACCAGTTTATACCCAAAAGTAGTTCGAAACTCTGTTAACGTTCGTAATACTTCATGTAAAACCCTGTTATAGTTGAATTCCTTTTTGCCATCTACAAAACACATATGGAATGGACTACCGGAAACAGTTCTTTATTCTCCATTCTTGTCATCCTTCAAGTACATGTATAATATTTACACTTAGTATCACGGTGAACGCAAATTGAGTGTCTCCGGGTGCACTGTAGTAATCTTAATGAACTCTTACGATATTGTCAATAGCCTCAACTGCCATTGTGGAAAAATTCGTCTTTACATGTTACTTTATCATGATCAAAGACAACACCTTTTCGACCAGATATCAGTTTTTATTAGGCTTTTGCCTTGTAACGAACTTCTTTCAACTTGATTTTTTTTTCTGCATTACGAATTCACCTATTCTTATGACTCTCATCATTTCAGCACAAAACATAAATAGAACAACAGTGGCGGATCCAGGAATTCCCAATGTGCGTGTGTGTGTGTGTGTGTGCGTGCGTGCGTGCGTGCGTGTGTGCGTGCGTGCGTGCGTGCGTGCGTGCGTGCGTGCGTGCGTGCGTGCGTGCGTGCGTGCGTGCGTGTGCGTGTGCGTGTGTGCGTGCGTGTGTGTGTGTGTACGTGCATGTGTGTGTGTGTGCGTGCGTGCGTGCGTGCGTGCGCGTGTGTGCGTGCGTGCGTGCGTGTGCGTGCGTGTGTGCGTGTGCGTGTGCGTGTGTGTGTGTGGGTGTGTGTGGCGGAAGGAGAGGCGGGGTGCGGGGGGTAACACACAACCTTCTAACCCTATCAAAACTTTTATTTCACTGAGCTATTAAAATGGCAAGTATAAAATCTTTCATGCATTTCAACCGTTTCATTTAAGAATACTTTTATACATCTTTGATAGAGGACATACTTATAAAAAGATGAACATGTATATATAAACATCAGCGTTTTAATTATTAGGATATAAATTTAAAGTTTAGATAAACAAAATTTGCCGGCCAGCGGGGGGGGGGGCACAGAACGGTGTGCCTCTTGGTTCTTACAGTTCTGTAGAAGGTTCAAAATTGTATGACACTGATACCTTAAATATAATGTATAATGGTCAGCTAGAGGTAAAACTTAACAATTGAATGATGCCGTTACAAACATAGCACGTACAGCATTGCAGGATGAAGGAACAATAAACAGTTTATATAAGAACGTTTGTTTAGATGTTTTAATGGTAATTAATATGTATTATTTCAAATTATAAAACAATCAGCATTGTATGAATAAATATAACTTTTTTACTGCTACTGCTACCGTCATTATTTTCCAGATGACATTATAATGACCTAATAATTTGAATATTTAAACTGTTTTCGTTGAGATTTCGCAGCCCTTATATATATTGAAACAGTACAGAATAAAAAACAAAGCAATTGTGAAAAGTACTGGTATTGTCTTCTTATAATTCATTTATGTGACAACTTTTACTGGTCAAAACTTTGCATTCAGTATAAGGCCAATCATTTGGTTTAATTTCAAATATCGGAAAAAAATAAATATTTTGTATTTGGTAATAAGTTTAGCACGACTAAGTGATACGAAGTAAAGATCGTGTAATTGTCAATGATATCAAACATAATGTGAATAGTCAATATACGTAACGTCGTCTTTAAAGATTAAAACTGATTAGCACAGATTTAACAGGAGTGACAAACTGATCATTGACAGTTGTACAAGCCGTACTTTGACTTTATTGTTTAGACCCTGTAGGTTGCCATCGACGATGTTTCCATACCGTAGAGGGCAATTTTTCTTCGAAAGATTTGAATAAGGGCACTAATTTGGACAAGGTCTTCAGCTCGTAAGCTACTGTGAATTTCAGTGTCTGATGAGTGCACGTTTTCAAACGTGTTAAATCCGATCGAGAATCTACAGCATTCACGATAGACCACTTTTTCTAGTGAGTATACGTTTAATACAGGTAAAGGCGGGTGATATGCATTGTTCATTTATTCATCAGATCATAACACAGGTTAAAACAGTATTCATTTTCATGAGACATACATGTTTACGAACGCCAATATTCATTTACACCTTCCACATGTTCTAACTGTGATAATGATAAAAGTAATAAAAAGTTTAAGTAATAAACTCCCCCCCCCCCGCACACACACAACACACACTCTCTCGTATGGCTCTTCCATAACAGGCGTATTTTGCTCAGATATATTGGCCATATACTCGTTGAAACTTTGTTCTTCTTGATTCTTCCAGTTGGTACCAATGCAATGCAATATTTGATGTCTGTCGTTCATGAACATGATATTTCAACCGATGGGTTTCTTTGGCTAAAATATATCGTTAAGGGTTAAGGAAATTGAAACCTTCTTTAAACCGAGTCCCCTTCTGCTCTTGCAATACATTGAATGTATCTTTTAACTTCAACTGTACTTCCACCCAACGTTTGCTCCTTACGTAAAACAGAATCCACAGCTGTAAAATGCGAGGAAATGGTCATGAAAGTTAGAATGCATAGATATCATAGAAAAATGACATAAATGAAAGACACAATTAAATAAATTGAATAAACTACAAGTATTTAATTTAATACTTTTGTAATCATTGAAGTAAACCAAACAATAGCCTTGGTTTTTGAACATCTCGACTTTGCTAACGGGTCCACCATTGCTCCTCTTGTTATTTTCAAAGTACAGCTCAACCATGTCTTTGTGGACATTGTCAGATATGTTGGAAACGATGATGCAGTTTGATATTGGAACGCTGGAAACTTTGAGGTTTGAGCCTTCCAATGACTTCACCTTGCAAACCTGTTCCAATTTTTCCAAGTCTAAACAATATGAAAATTTCGTTAACGTTTTAATTTTGCGATATTGAACATATTAGTACAAGAGTATTATAACAGATGATTTGCAGAAAATGAAATAAAACCGAGCGAATGTTATAAATATATGCAATGTCTTACTGGTAAAGCGATTGTTGAACAACGAGCAGAGATAGCCTGACCACTTATTAATCCATTCACCAATGAAAATTAATTCCCATTAATCCTGCCAAAATAAATGAAGAAGTATAAAGAACAACCTTGCTTATATATAGCTTTATAACATCATACCAATGTCCTGCTCTGTTGTTACTATAGCAGTATCATCATGGTCTGCATGATATGTAAGACTCCCCTTTACAAGAGTGTAGTTTGCTCTAGCCTCGAGAAAAAGGCCCAGTACACTCTCTGTTATTTTTTCATTCAGCCCTTTAAACAGTATCTTGTTTGTGTAGCTAAGCGGAGGGACGGGTGGAGTGTACAAGGATACTGAAAGCTCAACTCCATCCACTCTATGGTGTCGCTCTGCTACAGTCGTTGCAACTGGAAAGAAGAAATACTTCATTATACCTTTTCGGAGCTTGCAGGATGTTCACATGTATTTCTTGGAAAATTCAAGAAAGCTTAAGTTATGGAAAAGTCTTAAGTAAGTTTAATACCAGTAGCCACAAACGACATATCAAATTACGATCGGTGAACTCCCTTATTATCGAGTAACTCACTGATAAATGTTAAAAACAACTTGCTGACAAAACGTATGGTACCGGATTCTCAAAAGAGCATAATATGTAAATTATAAAAGTGTGTACCTTCTTCCGCCTTAAACCGGATGTAGACTATATCATCGTCCTCTTCATCCGTGTATCTGTTCTCGATATCCCCTCCTCCGGACCTCTTCTTGTTTTCAAAATACCAATTTACCATTTCCCTGCTGCTGATCTTGTTCATACCACGGACACGTATTGTCTTAACCGATTCTTGATTTACTTCACTGTGCTTTACGACACTGCTTTTGGAATCTGGATTACCCGTTTGCCTTCGTAAGAGTGGTACTTTTGTTGAGCGTGTCGGTTTGAATAAGGTGACTTCAATTTCTTTTCTAAGTACTTTATGATTTCCTCTGTTTACAACTCTTTGTGCAACTGTAAAAGAAAGTTGTTTTCAGCAGTTTCAAAGTGTGTATATACGTACTTCAAGAATCTATTTTTTTATAAAAACACTGATTTCATTTGTATTAAGGAGAATGCATGTTGATTTTACAAGAATTTATATTCTTAATTGTGAATACACTTCAATTGTACAATGTAATCGGTACATGAATCGGTCATATTCCTATTCAAGATATAACTGAGCCTACTCAATGGTAAGTAGTTATAGCTAGAAACAACTGTTCTTTGCATATCACAGTTAGAAAAGTAGGGCTACCTTTCTCCTTCTCGAATGTTATATATACACAGTTTCCCTCTGCACTGTACGTAGAATTGTCTTTATTAACACCCCCACCTCCTGATTTCTTCTTATTATCAAAATACATTTCCAATGAGTCTAAACAGTCCTCATTTACAACGTCTGGTGGACCCTTTACTATGATTGTGTCTAAGCGTTTTGGTACATAAATTTGAACAGAAACTTTCTGCTTCTTTAAATGATGTGGGCAGTAATGCAAGACCAATTCGACATCTAAAACAGCAAATAAATCGGCTGCAGCTTATGTGTAATCAACATTGAATATCAATAATGATCGTTTTATAAAAGTTTGTATCTTTAAAAACTAAAATCTGGACGGATATGGAAAAAATTAAAACAAAAATATCAGTTTTATTTTTAAAATTTAAAATTAATAAAATAGAAGAACTATAAAATGGTTCATTTTCTCTTAATTTTATGATTTAAATAAAGTTAAAAGAATACTTACGGCCTGGTTCAGCGAATTCGATGACAGCATTTCGTTCTTCCTCATCAAGATCAACATCCACCACTTGACAGCACTTTAATTTTCTCGCTTCAAAGTACATTTCTAATGCATCCTCGTCAATGCTTTCAGGAATATTTTCTACAAGTATCTTCGTCTGCGTACGATTAAACTCTTCATCGCTTTCACTCATCTTATCGTCCGACGTATCATCCTTTTCATGTACATTCACATGGAGTTTGTCAAGCTGAACCTCTACACCGCGTATCTTAAGTGGGCATTTACTGAGAACGTGGTCAACAGCTGAAATACAAGTTCGAAATAGCAAACTCAACCAAAATGTTAATGAATATAATTTCAAATTTCTTAAACATGTAGGTTCAGAGTGTATTTCTATCAAAAAATGTCTTAAATTTATCCATTTTTAGACCACCATAGATCTAGTGTGTAAATACAGAACGACTAAAAATTGCAGAGATTGATAATCAAAGACGCATTCTTAGCTCCAAATTTACCCGATTCATTTTCATATGTAAGTACTACGGACTGTTCTTCTTCATTATAATCTATCTTCAAGGGTTTCGTTTCACCAAATTTGCGCCTATTTTCAAAGAAAATTTCGATATCCTCGTAATCTAATTCCTCAGGCAACCCTGTGGCAAGAATCTTTGGCTGCTCATAATCAGCATCTGTATCCCTTAATGGCTCATGCACTTCAACATAAATTCTTTCTCCGCAAATCTTCAATGGACATTTTTCAAGAAGAGTATCTACAGCTATAAAAACAGAAGAAATGGCGAATATCTGTTTGACAAAACTGACAAAATATTTCAAAGTGTTTTTCAATTAAACATGTTTAATATTTACAGCGTATTATGTTTACAGAAAAATATGTTCTTAAGAGCATTTAACCGACAAAGCACATCAAAATGGCTTACACTCCTGATTTCCAAGCGTTACAATGGCTAATGAGTCTTCCTCATTATACTCGATTTCTACCACTTCTATATCTCCAACACGTTTTTTGCTCTGAAAGACCATCTCTATTTCCTCCTGATCAACATCGTCAGGTAAATCTTTAAGAACAACCTTCGGTAATACATCATCTTCTACAGCATCTTCTTTGGTTACTTCTTGTGTTGGTGTTCTCGGTATGTAAGGCTCGATCATAATCGTGTTCTTCTTTAGGATGATAGATTTCTTTTCCAACACAAAACGTGAAGCTATTTATAAAACAGGATAGGTATGCTTAAGACATGTATAAAGACGGTTAAATTTTGAATTTTCGACTTCTGGCTGGGCTTTTCCCTGTAGTGGTCATTGTTTTATTTAAATTTGTTTTAAACACGTTTTTCAAGTCGATGGAATAAATTGAAAATTCTTTATGATTTCCCTGCACTGCTGCGAGACAGTTGATGTTCGATGCTGTAATGCGTTTCATTATTCTGTTGTTTTGTGTTTTGTCCCCCCGAAATTCATGGTATATCATAAACTTGGTCTTTGTTGTGTTGCAAAACAGGAATATCGGCTCTAACTTAAATATAGTTTAAACAAACATTAGTTCAGATACAATTGCGGCTGTATAACTTAGTACTGTACAGCGAAAGTCCGTTGAAGCCAGTTACACATTAAAAATATAAATCAAATGACACTTCAAGAATACAAAATGTACTCATACCTTCTTCGTCCTCAAACTCAACAACAGCTGTTTTTTCCTGCCTATTAATTTTAACTTTGGAGACTGTAACCTCAGAAAAATTCTTTTTATTCTCGAAGAACATTTCGATATAGTCTTCACGGACATTGCCAGGAATGCCTCTTAGAAGAACGGCTGTACATCTTTTTTCCGCATGAAAAGGTGGTTGAGATGCTTCAAACTGTTTTCTAGCTGTTATGTCTTCATCACCTGAAGAACACAAGCTCAAACTAAAACATGGTCAATTTATCAAGGACCTTTTTCACCTAATACAGGCAAAATATGAACTGGAGTCAGTTGATAGTCTCAGCTTCAGTACTTTAACTACTTTAGTATTCAGTCAAGGCTGTAACTTTTGATTACCTGTTTAACTTGAATAGTCAGATTTGATTTTTGTTTCAATACCTAGATAAAACAAGAGCTATCACTGAATATTATTAATACCCCCGAACGACAAAATAGGAAATGGCAGTGAAACATTTAGAATACCTCAGTAAATTAACAATGTTGTGAAAACCGTTATGAAACTTGTACACTGCACTTCCTTTCTTTGTATGAAGTTTAAATAAATTATATCCATTAATTGTCAAGATTTTTTCGGACCATAAAAAATTATCAATGGGCAATAACTCTGTAATTAGCTAAAATATATTTTATGTGCACTGTGTGCTTTACCATTGTATAAAGTTTAATTAAATTCCAATAATTTCTTTTTAAACTATGCTTCTGACAAGGATAATTGAAACGGACCGACCGACCGACCGACCGACCGACCAACTGACTGACTGACCGCCCGACCAAATGGGGATTCCGATATACCCCCTTCAAAATTTGTTTGTCGGTAGTATTAAAACATAATTTAATCTAATAAATACTAAAACAGTATACCCGTTGTTGCAGTACTTTCAGCACATTGGTTTAACGGCTGCATGGTGGTCATTTAGAACACCTAACAATGATTAGATACATGAACTACATTTATCCTACCTGACTGAAAATCCACCTCATGTGCTGGCTGTATTTTCCCCTGGCATTTTTGCATGTATGTATCATGGTCAGCTATAGCCTTGCTGTCTTGTTCAAAACCTGAGGAAGAATGAATTACTTAATAAATGAACATGTAATCAACTATTTTATAATTAAACTTACGAAAAAAATGAACTCAACCACCTGTTTGATTTGCACATTCTAGTACTTCTGCCAAGGATGTTAATTTTGATTACCCGTTAAATTTGAACAGTCAGATTAAAAAACAAAAACAATTAAAGACCAGAATAAAAGAAAAGTATTGTATCAAGTAAATACTGGTACATTATACCCTTACCCGCAATACGTTCAGTACTTTGATTTAAAGCCTGTTTAGTGGTCAGTTAGACTTTACGTTTCAGAACTCCTAGTTGGATACATGAAACACATATTAAGTCTTACCTGGCTTAAAATTCCTGTCATGTTCTGCTGGTATTTCCTCATGCATATGTTGCATGTTTATTGCCTGGTCAGCTATAGCCTTACTGTCTTGTTTAAAAAAGTGAGGCAGAAATCATGACTAAAATGTAAATAATTATTAAATATCATTTCAAGCAATAAACTTCACTGTACACGATATGCATTAACAGAGGTAGATTATGAGTTTAGTTGAAAAGCAAAAAAGTTTACTAAACCTAATACACCGGACAAAAATCACTTAGAACCAATTAAGACGACCTCTGGTTATAACGAACTCCGAACAATTGCCATCACAAGTGCGGAAACTTGCAAGCACACTCAGATACAATGACGGAAGTTTTTTTTGATACTTACATTGATAAACAGATCTAGTACACATATTTTCGTTATGATAGTTTCATTGGTTAATAATAATGATATCAACATTCGTTTAATCTATCAATCAACATTGTTGGCCCAAATCAACCAAACCAAATATCAACTGGCTGCAGACAAACAATTTAACCAATGATTTCCATGACAACAGCCAGCGAATCCTCTTTATTATAGTCAATGACAACAACTTCAATATTCGCAACACTTTTCGTGCTACATAACAACATCTTTATATCAGCTTGGTCTACATCACTGGGCAACTCATGTCAGTTCCGTATCGTCCTCAGTGTTATATCTTGTGTTTGTTGCTCGGGGTGAGAAGATTCTATATGAATATGAATATTTATAAGTTTGTCCACTTTATTAAAGGTATAAAAGTAAATTTTGAATGAATGGTTGAAATGCATCAACGATTTTATGCGTGCATTTTCAATACCTCAGTGACGACTATGCCCCCCGCCGAAACAGTTATGAATTCCTTAACAATATTGTTATTAAACTGTAAAATTACAGTGAATCTGTTTCTGTTCAATTAGTTATTTCATTATTACAGAAGTAATTGGGGTAATTCATGATTGCAATCACAGACTCATGCTAACTGTGAGTGATTTAAAATACCCAGTCATTGGATCACACTGTATTCTGTCGACTGGTCGATACAGACCGTTACCATGCTACGTTCTCTAAGTGTCGGTAAATAGCCAGACTTTTAATCATATTTTTTATTCTTTTAAAACGTACTATAAGTTATAGACCACTAAATAATTTTTCTATATATTCTATTGTGAATATGACTTATGTCTTGTATTTCACGATCCCATACACCATTTTTAAATGCTACACTTCAAACTGCATTTGAATTAAGGTAACGACGTAACCTTTAAGGGAAAACAATGGTTGATTGTTGCAACTATGCATTCAACAAACAACAAAATGTTTCTCAACATGTTTTACAAATTGAAGAATGTTGACCTCGATTCATGCCGACTTATTCTTTGCAATGGCGACAGAATTCTTAAAGTGACACTCTTATTCAAAATCAATACATACACAAGTTTAATAAAAATAATTGTTGAGTGATTAACCTTTAACTTCTCACAAAATAATGCGTTTATGGAAAATATTAATAACTGATAACAAGATTGTAACCGTGAATTAAATAGGGGAAAGCACAAATATATTAAATGATTGGTGAATGCTAAAAGATTTACTGTAATTTACTATCGTCTTATAAGGTAGAACTATCGTGTTTTCTGCAAATTTCTATCAAATTAATCTATTCATCCTTTTTTTGTATTTTTAAAACAATTGTATAAATTATGGTTAATCTTATTTGGGAGTAAGAGTGCATCTTTTATGAACGTTTTTTCATTTCTTAATTATTTTTTTCAAATATAACAATCTCTGATAACTGCCTTCTAAGTGCGTGAACTTAGCCTGATAGTGGGACAGCAGTATTAAACTTCCGGCTGGAGCAAACATTTTCGGGTCGGATATATTTACACCCAGCCGTGATTGTTTCGCTGCCTAACGAGTTTAACTGGTTCTGAGTACAATACACCTACGTACCACACATTTAAAGGCCACTACTGTAGAAAACTCATTTACTCACTACAGTGAAGTAGAAAAGCTCTTAGATTCGTTTAAAACACCCGCAGAATTGGCCCCAATTAGAAACAAACCCAGTTTTTCGGCTAGGTATGATACTTGATATAATAAAGTAGTCATAACCTGATGAAATCATATTAACTTTAACGCACATACTTATGAGTTTTGAGGTATATAGACACTGAACATCTAAGCAATATATTGAATAGTTTGCAAGTTTGCGATTCATAACATGTCGACCCTTATATTTCCATATTCTTTCAATTAAAATTATATATATATATATATATATATATATATATATATATATATATATATATATATAGATAAAACCCAACTTAACTTTTACACATGAATATTTTCATAATTATGCCTTAATCGAGACCAATTTTTATAATAAATTGATATCGCAGTTTTATAAACAGTTTTTCTATCCATACGCAAACACATTGAACAACTTGTGAATAAATTTCCTTTTTGGATTTAAATATTGTTATAATGAATTTCCTGACATTGTTACATTTGTTACATCTAGTAGTCATATTAAGTATCTCTTATTGTTTTTAGTATCTCTTAATAGTTCTTAGAAGCTCTAAGTAGCTCTCAGTGGCTTTATAGAGGACCGTTTGTAGCTTTTCAATTGATACCATTGTTTTACAGCCGTGTTTTATTAGTTAGTTTATTGTCTATAAAGCATTTACTAGAAAAGTTTGTGATAAGGTTTCTGTGAAATTAAAGTACTCAGAAATACTTGTACAAGAAATCAGACCAAACTTCGTCTGATACAAATAACTGTTCGTAAATCCATTGAGCAATTGAAGCGCTGCAGAAACATCGCAACTAAAGTAACTGTGCGCTGCAGTCAGCAGTTTAACTTACCACACAAGAAGATGCATTAATTGTACCTACAACTGATCTTATAAGATACACAAAATGGTTAACAATATGCGAATGTGCTAACTGCCTACTTTGGTAACTTGTGAGATCCACCCTTTATAGGGATAATTTGTATAACCAATATTAATTCCTTATTCAATTTAAGTACACGACTAATTTTGATACACACATCAAACTCGCTGCGAATGTTTTCGAAACACGACTAAAAAAAGCAGATGCAGTTCACCAGGATACCAAGTTTGAGGTATCTGGATACAAGCTTTCTTAATTGAACGAATTCGGACTTTCAGCTCACGGTCACCACGACCTTGACTCTTGACCAACTGACGTCAAAATAGTTAGGGTGCTGGTCATGTTTAAGGGACCTCTACCAAGTTCGAGGTCTCTGGGTCTAAGCGTTTTCAATTATTGATAGGAAACCGCGTATTTTCAGCTTACGGTCACAACGACCTTGACCTTTACCCCACTGACCTCTAATGCAATAGGGTTATATGCTGGTTATAACCAACCTGCCTACGAAGTTTGAGGTCCTTGGGCCATAGTGTTCTTCATATATTGATTGAAAACCGATTTTCAGCTGAAGGTAATCTTAAGGTTACCACGACATTCACCTTTGACCAACTGACCTCCAAATCAAACGGCTTTATCTGCTGGTCATGTCCAACCTGTCAACAAAGCTTAAGAACATGGGCCAAAGCGTTCTTCAGATATTGATCGAAAACCGTGGGGATGGACGGACAGACGATCGGATAACCATATGCCACCCTTGGGGGCATAAAAATCCCAGGTGCTGTTATACTAACAATTATTGGTGAATAAGGGAAAATTCTATACACTTCCAGTTTATAAGGAGTATGATAATAAAAACTGAGCTGGTATTCATAAAACATCTTAACTTGACTTAAGTCGATTTCCTTAAATGTTCATGGTCAAATAAAAAAGTTATTTTTAACATAAAATTATGTGTATTACATAAAATTTACACAATTAAAACGGTTGTTTAAATTTAATGAATAGAATAAATACATATAAAAAAGGGTCTAATGTAGGAAACCGTGTGAAGGTTGAAAGAAAAGTGCAGAAAACACTGTTTTTTCTACATTATTAGACGATAATAGATCACAGTTAATCTTTTAGCACTCACCAATCATTTAATATTTTTGCGTGTTCAACTATTAATTACACGGATACAATCTTGTTATCAGAAATTAATATTTTCCATAAATGCATTATTTAGTAAGTATTTAAAGGAGTATCACTCAAAAATTATGTTTGTTATAAATGTGTTGTAGTGATTTTGAATAAGAGTGTCCCTTTAATGAAAATAAAGTGTTTGAATTGAACGCTAAATTATATTAATTGAAGAAAAGGAAGGTCATAAGACAATGATACGGCCATGATTATTGTATAGCTGGGTTACGTACAGTTCTTACATTATTTAATTCATCTGTTAAATGTAATGAATTGTAATTGAATTTTCAAGTCTTCGCACTTATTAAATATGCAAAACATCCTCCGAAACAGTCCTACGTTTCGAAAACCAAGCTAAAAAAACCCTGTAACCTACGAGTTTAGAGCCAGTTATTTAAATGCCCTTGATACATATCCGAACGTTTGTAATAACGGTAAAAGACATTCGTTTTTTGTATTGATGTTTCTCTTTTCTTTTATCAGTTTATACAATTGGTTGTTCATAAAGGTTTATTTTTATCAAAAGTATTTTATAGTTTCATTTTACAATAATAATGTTGCCTTGTCCATTTTGATTTCGTGACCCTCCATGGTAATACATTGAAACCTATTCCACCGACGTCAATTAGACATTTGATCCGCCATATCTGAGGTGTCTAAGAATTAGGACAACATTAAACCAACATTTGCTCAAAGATTACGGCAGTTAGGTTATCTGGAAATATACAACTGAGAAGAGACAATACCTGTTAAAAATTCCCTGAGATTGCCGGACCGCTGGCACAGCGAGGCTGTGGAGGGGAAGTGACGTGAAACAACCCAGACGGCCCGATGCAAGGGGGCGTGAGATTGGTGGAAAACGAACTAGAGAGAATTAGAAATGCGCCCAGAATATGCACCATCGGCCGTCGTTTATGAAACAGCTGACAATCGCATTATTATTTGCGCTGTATTTTGGAAAAAGATGTATTGAACCCCTCCTCCTCTGA
The DNA here is from genome assembly GCF_026914265.1 of Mya arenaria. Classification (NCBI taxonomy): domain Eukaryota; kingdom Metazoa; phylum Mollusca; class Bivalvia; order Myida; family Myidae; genus Mya; species Mya arenaria. The sequence continues at coordinate 40,347,565 of NC_069133.1, read as the reverse complement.
TTTTTAAGGGAATCAACACCATAAGAAGCTTAATGAAGGTCTAATATTAGTTTGAGCAAACAAATATAGTATAAGCAACAATTAAAAAGATCAGAAAACTTTGACCCTAGGCAGTTTTATTTCATCTGCTGCCTACAAATAGAGTACGGGGACAGTTAGGTTCACTTTATCTTACGTTAAACTATAGAAAAATATGTATTGTACAATCAGTGTTATCTTTGTAAGGACCTATAATCTGTCACTCTACATCAATTACATCACATGCTAGGCAAAGCTGAGACACGCCCTGTGTTTTCAGGGAATTGTTTATACCAAAATAAATGAAATTGCTTATCACATTTCACATATAATATATGATTAAAGGGATTGTACGTTAATTTGGCGGGCTTTTTTTCTGGCACGTTGTTTTCGGGCGGTTAACCTCTACCTCAATCTCAACCTCAGTTAGAACGGATAAAACGTATACACCTACTACTAATATAGTCACGACATTATGTTTCTAAAACAGGTTCGTAAGACAACCTGGTTACCCAGACAGCCATAAGAGTTTTCCGGGCGAAGCATACATATTTTTCTAATCGGAGGTATTTTACTTCCGGACCAGTTTATAAAGTTTCCGTCCGGAACTAACAATTAATTATCGGTCAGGAATTTGTTCTTGCATAACTGGATCCGAGTACCACCTAGGACGACACGCTCACCTACTTCCCCGTACAAGTCACCAAATTCGATAAATAATCGACCTCGTAAACTCCTTTAAAGCAATCGCAATATTTTGGCCATGACGATAGAAAATGCTTTATTCGGCTGTTTCTGGTACTCAGTACAGTGAAGTAAGCAGAGTACTTCCTAGTGGGTAAGTAGCGGTCACGCCCACCTACCATCAAATATAGGTAGCATTCTGTGAAAACTTGTTAACTCATTAAAAATCAATAATAAAACTAAGTCTAACACGATGAAACACCCGTTTAGCGACTGGGCCATACCCCCTGTCAGCGTTCGACACTAACGGGAGTACGGTTCGGCTCGGACTACCGGATTTTCCGTCTAGGCAGTCCATCGGACTCCTCCATTTCAAAATCCAATGTACACAAATCGTATCCGAAGGTTAAAAGTATCCGAAAGCTCGTATGTATTTATTTTGCGACTCGTCAAATCGTTATCATTTGGACGCTCTTTAAAGTAGTAAGTGACGTCATAGACTGGTATTCATGTATCTTTTAATGTTGGCAATATGGTAACTAAATCGTTACAGCCCGTCAATCGGTGTTTGCAAAAAAATATTCCTCGTAGATTTTAGATGTAAACAATGTTTATGTCAACGGTAAAATGGATTTCGCCACCGGCAGCGAAAAAGAAAAGTACTGAAAAATAAAAAAAAATAACATAAAGAGTTTGTAATTTTTAGAGAAAGGAAATTCAGCAAGCATGGTTAAAACAATTGTCTTGCCTGATGTTTGAACTGACATCTGTATATGAGTATTATGCTGTTGGGAGCTTTGTCACCGTGTGCTCTTTTTTCAAGTTATATTAGAATTTATTAGACAAATAGTTTCAGTCATGTTCATGTTATTTGAATAAAACAATTAAAAGAGAACTTGAATGTGCTCTCAGAATACAAATCTCTAGTAACATCGAGGGGTGAATCCGAAAATGTTTTAAGTGACTTTAAATAAAGAAGGAGATAAAACCTTTTCACTTTCAACCCTCGACTGTTGGCCCTTCAGAAATGCAATTCCAAAGGCTTTGTGAAATCACTTTATAAACAATCATCAGTGCGCCAGCCAGGTTGTTGGTCAGAAATGACACTTTTGATGCGCATTAAATGAGCCTTAATGGGGCACTTGCAAGGGACACTCCTCAACTTTTTATGTAATGTGTTGCTACTTTTTTCAATACTAACAGTTTGTTACCTCAGCTGTTATCTAATGTTAGTGTAAAAAGTATGTACAATTTTTACTCATTTCTGGACATTGACTGGCAAACAAAAGGGCACAGCAGGGTGTAGTAAAAATGCAGCAGGGTACTGGAAAAGGGCAGCGGGGTGTCCCAACCTGCTATTTAGGGCTAGCTGGAGCATTGAGTCAATAAATTTGAATAAAGTTTATTATCATCCTGGACTCCTTAATTTTATGCCGGACTCCTTGATTTTGGAATTAAGGAGTCCGGTGGACTCCTTCTCCAAAAGTCTTAGTGTCAAACACTGCCTATTAAATATTGTTGCTGACACGTCCATTTACCATCCCCAATAGATCATTTCTGGTACAACTCGTTTAAAGCATTCGCAAAATTTGGTCCAAAACAGCAGGAAACCATTTTCCGACTTCGACTGATAATCACTTAAGTGAAACAGGCGGACTACCACCTATCAAGTGTTATAGGGGCCACATCCACTTACCACTTAATTCCACTTAATACTAGTTTAAACATATTTGTTTTACAACAATTTTGAAACAATTTAATACAACATTAAAGTAATCATTACACGACTGTGTTGTGGGGAAAACCGCAGTACCAGGAAGAAACCCACTTGCCCGGCATTGAAATCAAAAACCAAACTCATACGCGCCCAGGCCAAGAATCAAATCCGCGTCGTCTAGATGAGACGGGAGTTCGCTAACCACTGCGCTTAACAGATCACCAAATAAGGTTACCACTGTGGTGAAATTTGTTTACTCGTTTAAAGCACTCAAAACATTTGACAAGAATTGGCACAAAATAGACACAAAACCGGGTTTCCGACTAGGTCTTTACAAGAGTAAAGTGGCCGGCGTGCCACTTAGTAGATGTGTTAGGAGACAAACCTACTCTGCACCCCATTTAGGTCACTATTCTGGTATAACTCGTGAACTGTTTTAAAACACTCGCAAAATATGACATAAAATCGATACAAAAGGCGTTTTTGAGCTGGGTCTGTTACCCCCTTGAGAAAAGTACGCGGAGAATCACCAAGAAGGGATTGCAGGGACAATCCCACATACCACCAATATAGGTTTCTATTCTGGAAAAACTCGTTCAATTGTTTAAAGCATTCGCATAATTGGAACAAAATTGGCAAAATGTGGACACAAAACCAGTTATTCGGCTTGGTCTGGTATTTGCATGAATAAAGTAGGCGGTGTACAACCTACAAAGTGGTGTAGGGGACGAACCCATCTACCTTCCCTTGCAAGTCACCATTCAGGGAAAACTAAGTAAATATTTTACAACACTCGCAGAATAGGTTAAAAATTGGAACAAAAACGACGCAGAACCCTGTTTTGCTGGATCTGGTAGTCACTTGAGTGAAGTAGGCGGTGTACCACCTAACACGTTATAAGGGAGACGACGAACGACACCCGTCATATAAGTCACCATTATGTAAAAACTCATTAACTCGCTTAAAGCACTCGCAAAATAGGCATTGGGCCCTAATCCCCAGAATATACTTTAATATATATGTGTGTTATAACATTTTAAAAAGATACATGGGTCCTGTCAAAAGTAATTTAACGGTTACCTTTATCTCTTTTTTAGTTACAAACGACTTGACCCAATCAGCCAATCATTATAAAACAAAAACGGTTTCACATGTACTGGCTTCATACCGAGTTTAATCACTAGACGCCAATCATTACTAAATACAGTAGCGTAAACAATCATTTTGCCACTCGCTTGCATTCTAGTAAACCAGATTTCGTTTGAAGCCTGCCTTTTAAGAATCAAGAGCCAACGCAAAGGACAAGTTCAATATGTTAACTAATAAAGACCGCTTAAGATTGTTGTTTTAGAGACTTGCTGTACATGCACACTCGTGCGTTGGTTGAAGTTAAAACTTAACCGAGAGAATGTGATCACAAAACAGCATATAAACAAGATCCATTCGGTTGGCACTGAACAACACCATGTGTTTAATGCAATGGAAAGGGTATAAAATCAACCGGCGGTGCGAGGAGGCAAAACTAAGGATATAAATATCTAAAATAAATCAAAAGTAAAGTCAGCATTGTTCGTCATATTTCTTTTATTTAAATTTTAACAAAAGAGAATCTAATCGGTTTAGATATCAAACATCAGCAAATATTCAAATATGTAATGACCGTTAGTAACACCCCACCTTAGAAAACTATTATTAAAAAACGAGAGCAGGGCATTTATGGATGTTCTTAACTAATATAAGGGATACATCAAATGATCGTTTGAAGTTTATTGGAACGAAACAAAAACAACTCAACTCTAAATGAAAACGTTTATTATCCTTAACATTCATATTTTGTATACACCACAAGGACATTGCATTCACATGGTATGCATGTTTTAATTAGAAACACTATTAACATCATGCTCTAAAAATGTAAAAACATGCTTAAACAATAAAACATTTCCTATCTATCCTTCATACTTCCAAAGTATTTCTTTTGATCATATACTGCAGTACATGTATAACGCATTTAGAAGATAAACATTTGTATCGAAACCGTTTCTGATGTTCACATTAACATGCATTTGTATACACACTACAGTATATAATGGTTTAACCATGCATATCTACTAAGTAAATGTAATGTTTTGTCTTTAAAATAAGGTGTCGTTATCACGGACCTAATGCACCACAAAACACTTAATTTATATAGCACATTTGATAGATCTTATTTTTCTAATACACTTCACACCACTGACCTTATATCACTCATCATGTACTAGTATCAAATATAACAATTATGTTTGAACTTATCCAAATATAACGGATCTTTTACAGCACATGGTACATGACCGAATAATTATACAAAATCACCGATCTTAATCATCACATTCCACGAACTTAATTAATTCACAACATTTCATTTAGCTTATACAAGTCATCATTTCATATAATCGAATACACAGCATTTCATTTAGCTTATACACCCATTATTTCATATAATCGAATACACAACATTGCATTTAGCTTATACACTCATTATTTCATATAATCGAATACACAACATTGCATTTAGCTTAAACACCCATTATTTCATATAATCGAATACACAGCATTTCATTCAGCTTATACACCCATTATTTCATATAATCGAATACACAACATTGCATTTAGCTTATACACCCATTATTTCATATAATCGAAAACACAATATTGCATTTAGCTTATACAACCATTAATTCATATAATCGCATACACAACATTGCATTTAGCTTATACACCCATTATTTCATATAATCGATATATACATTTCATTGAATTAGTACAACAATGATACTACTGATGAATAGAGGAATTTTATGCCTTGATACTCATATTCAGTTTAACAAACACTTCTTCAAACCTAAATTAATTATCGAACAGATTCTGCTAATTTGAGATCGCTTGTACATCTTAATACGATTTGTACCAGGATCTTCGACGTAAAGTGAAACAATTTGTGTAGCATTTTCGTTATTTTGCTCTGAAATTGTGTCAATGGATGCTTGAATGCATTCAAATTGCAAACAAAGGCAGGTAAATAGATAAAATGTAAAAAAATGTAAACATTGTGAAATACCTTCGAAAAATATGGCAAATATCAGCCACCATTGACAACTGTTGTACAAGAGTTGGATTTGTTTTTCATTTTAACATCAAATATGAAACCGACGATTAATCGGGATGGCCTGTCTGATTATATCCGATAATCGAGTATGGTTTTTGTCCGACTTTGAAACAATACTCATTACCTTTGATTAGCTCTTTTGAAGGAGATCTCTCTTTCTTTAGAGTTTGACTGGTAACTCACGAAAAATACTTAAAGTCAACGACAATCCTTTCCCCATACTCACTGTAAACACCACTGTAAAAAAGCATAACGATGTCAACAATAAACAAATGAATCATAACTACTCGTCTACCTTTTATCCTAATATTAAATTATAATTGCATTGTCGTAATCGTGTGGCTTATAAAACTTTAATTTTAACCCTATAGTTAACAGGAACGTGACACTCTTTCAAAGTCCAGCAAATCCACATAAGAATTTCTTCAGGGTTTTACTTAACCTCAAACTTAGCTTAACACTTATTTTTTGAATGACATATTTTTTAATTACGTTCCAAATAGTTTTGTTTATGTAAACACTAATTGGAATACAACTACAATGTGTAACTGATTCAAACATACTGTTCATTATAACCCATACGGATATCCAAGGAACCACACAAACATAATTACCTGTTTATCATCCGTCCGAGAACAAACAGTTTCTCTATAGACGTTCTTAGACACTTCACGTTCTATGCAACTGTCTAACTTTTCAATTGCTGCTATAATAGTGTTCTGTTTAAGGGCCCACAGTGTGAAAAGCACAGTGTCCGAATCTGCATTTAGATTAATAGTTGACGTCTTAAGAGGTGGATACAATTCTGTGCCAACTCCTAAATAAGAGACGAATAGTCATATACTAGTAATACTATTTATTTGTATAAACAAATAACCACATACATGAACATTATTTTAACATCAGTAGGTTTTGAAAGAGATTTTTCTAAGTGTGAATTCTTTCGAAGAATGCACGTTCAAAACAAACAAACAATAAGGCAAATTCTCGGCCTAAACACTGTGGCTCTATTACATACAATCTCCAGGTGTATCTTATGTAAGATCCCAGCATTATAAGAGGCTGTCCGTTTTGCGCAAGCGCTTGTTATTAATGCGCCTCGAGTTCGTTTCCCGACCTTGGGATGATAGTTTGGCTTGTTGTCACCAAAACGAGTGTTTTTTCTCCGGGGTACTCCGGTCACCCCATTTTCACAAGACCGAATTCCCGTGCAACATCATATTAAAGAGAATGGCTCTGCATAAGTTAATGAAATTTCATAATCGTCTTAATCTGAATCTCAAATAGGGCAAAACAATTCATAACCATATATGGGTGGCTGTCTTAAAGACTGAACTATTTTAATTTAACAACAGTTATTTTTTTAAAGTTATATTTATAAAAATAACTTAGTTAATCTTATAAATATAAAATGAATTCGAAAAGCCAGTGGAATATTCCACTCATTTTTTTGCATTAACGAACTTAAAACATTCCACAGCAAATGGACAACAACCTTAGTTATTGTTTTATACACATTGAAAATAAAACATGTACCAGGTTTTCGACGTTGTGCTGCAATTGAATATCTTATCACATTCTGGGCACCCCATTCCATCTGTAGAGCTTCAGTAAAAGCATCAACTGTGCCATCCTTTATATCACATAGGTAGATCTCTTTCAAAGAGCTATCTTGTTCCACCCGGAAAAAGTTATTGACGGCCGCTACAATAATGCCTGTTGCTTTCTTAACAGGAAATCTGGCAACGAATTGCAATACAGATAACACTGGTTGAATTATACAGTTAATACAATTGAAACTACGCAGACAAGCCCATCGGCCATAACGTTAACCAAGAACTTGTTAAAGGCACAATCAGTGTGTGTACACCACGTGATAAATTGCGTCATAAATGCTACGTCGGAGGCTAACATTTGTTTCAAATGAATACTTGAAACAAAGATAACTTCACTAATTTTTTACCATTTTAAATGAAACATAGCGCACTCTACGCCGCTTACGGAGCCCCGCGTTCAGTTTTACCAGGGTTTGATTGAGAGTTTAATTTCTTAAAACACTTCGACAAACCTTTTCACAACGGCCGTCTGACGGAGCACTATCAAAAATTATGTTGGAAACAGGTTTGTGAAAGTGTTTGATGAAACTAATCACCTTATCAAACTCTGGTAATAAAACGAAGGCGGGGCTTTTCAAGCGACATAGACTGCTCTTTGTTTCATTTAAAATGGTGTAGTAAAATTAAAGTTATATGTGTTTTAAGTCTTCATTTTAAGCAAAACGACTTAGCAAAATGTTGGGTAAACCGCCTTTGCACAGTCAGTGAGAACTAAGTTGTAATTCAAAAAGGGCTAAATAATACAGAACACAGTTATAGGTCATCGCATATACAGCTAAATAGTTCAAACCGAATGTTGTTTTATTCCTTCAAGAATGAAACGAATGCCATTATTTAAATTGAAAAGTAGCTAACTTTTAGATTAAGGAAAGAACAATACATACAAGCTGTGATACATATCAATCAAAGTTTCAATTTATTTCCATAGCGCCACGGTACGTTAATTTTATTTAAAAAACAACAACAATCAATCCTCATTCACGACACAAGATATTTTGATAAGGTAATACTGACCCATAAACACCACAACTTATAGCAGGCATGGCAAGTGATTTCAGGTTTTTCATAGATGCCTGTTTCATTGCCATGAACACCACCTCTGTCAGCTTTTCATCCTCTTGGTGAGTACCGTCCTTCCAAGCCGGACCAACCACATGAATTATGTGCTTTGCTTTCAGGTTTCCTGCCGGGGATACAAAAACCTCTCCCTCACTCAGTGGGCCGTTGTTTTTGATATAATCTCTGCAAGGGCGTTCAAGCGCTAGTCCTCCTGTAATAGTTTTGTTGCAGTTCTGAATATAAATGTTAACACTTCATTCTGGAATGAAATTATGCAAGTGACATTTCATATTATACAACGAATATTACTCATGTTCGCTTGATATGCAAAAACACATTTTAAGACAACATACCTTTCATTTTTAACACTTTTCCTAGTCCTCCGGATAAACCTATTTTGTCATCAGAAGGGTTAACAATAACCTCTACGTGTATTTCTGACATATCACCAACGACAGCAAACATTCTTCTATTTTCATAACCAGTACAGCTTGAAATCACACAAATTTTGTCACTTCCCATGTCCAAATCGTCATCACTGTCGTCATTCATGGATATAGCACATGGAAACGCTGTTTCAACAGATCGCGTAATTTTACTTCCCTTCTCAGTTTTCATATATTCTCCAAGACCTGGTTTTCGGACTTCGTGCTGCTTCTTGTTTACCTTTCTCAAAAGTGCTTCAACTTGAGTCTTTGCCTGGTCCATTCCATCCTTTGTACCAGATATTTCAAAACCATGTGCAGCATCTTTTGAAAATATACGAACTTGCTCTCATAATAGCGTTTCATCAACCTATACACATTTTTGGGTACTTTGATGGTGTCTTTCAAGATGGAATGTGCCCTTAGGAATGACTGAATAACACTTTCGACTTCATTCGCAATATCATCTGTGGTCCCGAAAACAAGTTTGCCTAAATCGGTTGTGTCAAAAACAAGCTTGTCTCTATATTTTGAATTCAACTCGCTGTGTTTTTCCTCCAAAGAGTCTGTCTGCAATACATACATATTTGCTAAGGATAATAGAATAGTTTTACTCGACACTGATTCTCGAACAACTTTTGCAGCCATATCTAGTGTTTCCTTATTTGCAGACATTACATTTAGTTTGCTTCCCGTGCTTTCCCATACTGCTACTATGCGATTGTTTTTCAATTTTTTCCCGATATACTCCTTCACTGTTTTGTTGGATATGTCGTACAGGCAAAGCACTTGTTTCTGGATCCGAAACTCTTGTGAG